>NC_092532.1:7236468-7368968 GCF_037038585.1 Patagioenas fasciata
AGCGCAGGCAAGGCAGCTTTCTAAGGGCAAAATTGTGATCTGAAAAGTCTGGCTCAATATCCAGCTAATCATACTCGAACTTGCTTTGCTATCTCCCACCAACATCCTCACTGCATTGAAGACAAGGCCAATGGTGCCACCTCACCTTGGGGCTGGTTGGGTGGGCTGTCTTGGAGCAGCTACAGCATGTGCGTAGCTGAGCAGTGAGGAGCCACCCCTCGCACCGTGTCCTCGCTGTGTGGCCTCAGTGGTGACCCAGCATGGGGCTGGGAGTGCTTGCCCCAGGTGGGACACCTGGAATCACCCTAGGGTTGGGTCATCCCCAACCATGAGTGCATTGGATGGGAGGGTGGAGGTCCCTCCATGGGACTGGTGACTGCATTGGGGTGATGGTCACCCCATGGGGCTGGTGACATTTGGGTGGGGGTCACCCTATAAGGCCAGTGATTACACTAGGGTGATGGTCACCCCATGGGGCTGTTGACTGCTCTGGGGTGATGGTCACCCCATGACGCTGGTGACATTGGGGTAGGAGTCACCCTGTGGGGCTGTTGACTGCACTGGGATGATACTCATCCTGTGGGGCTGTTGACATTGGGGTGGGGGGGTCACCCCATGGGGCTGTTGATTGCACTGGTGGTGATGCTTAGCCCATGGGGACAGTGACTGCATTGGTGTGATGGTCACTCCCACTAGGTTGTAGAGGGCCCCACCCAGCCCATGCTGCCCCACTGCCAAGCAATCCCGCTGCTCTCCATCAATCCATCCCACCCTCTGGCCAGTCCCAGCCCTGCCTGTGGGTATTTAAGCCCTGGCCCAGGCCAGGCTGCTCAGTGCTGCTGGTGTCTGTCCTGGGTGCCTCCTGCAGGGCTCTGCCTGGGACTGTGTCTGTGGGTCCCCATTGCTCTCTGCCCCCTGGCCTGGTGACACACCAGAGGCCATGGAGCTTCTGTCAGCAGCAAAGCCTGATCTGACACAGAAGGGGCTGTTGCTGCGCCCATGCCCCAGGGAGGATGCTGCTGAGCCTGGGCTGGTGGGGCTGCAGCTGGGGAAGGCCCATGGTCACTCAAGGATGAGAAAGGTGCCTGCTGCAGCCTCTGCAATGCCAATATGTGCCTTTACCTCAAAAAACTGCGTACCAGGTGCAGAGCGGGGCTTACTGCTGTCTTTGATGGTACTGAGGAGCACTGAACTTGCTGAACCTGTGAGTGATTAATCCTTTAACAAGACACCATTACAGAGGGCATCTGCTGCTGGCAGCTGTGTGACAGTGAGTGTGGGCCAGAGCAGGGTGGTGGCTGTGTGGAGCATCACTCAGCCTCTCCCTTGCATTACTGGTAGGGTTTGGTTGCCCCAACATGGTCAACTCGGTCTTAGGTTGTTGGTACAGCACTGGTCTGGGGTGCAGAAGCTTTAGTTGTTCCCTTCTGTTACACAACTGGGAGAAGGTGTAATATCCTACCTGGTGTTGACTCTCGGGCTTTCCCTTCCATGCTCAGCACCAAGTACCTTCTAGGTCTCATGGAGGTTTTGATGAGTGAATATCAGCAGGAGTTCCTGATGCTGTCTTTGCACACACATAGGAAAGGATTACACACAGCACACAAAGTTTGACACCTAATAGAGAGTGCAACCGAAACAGTATCATTCTCACACTTTCTCTCAAAGTTAGAGAACTTTAATGGTAGAGCTCATGACGTCAAGAGAAGAAAATCAAGTGACTCTGGGATGTCAATCCAAAAGTCTGCACCAGTTAGTAAAAGCTAATACAGTATGTCCTTGGTAACACAGTCCTCTTATCTCCACCAAGGTGTTTGCTACAACAGAGTTAGTTCCTTCCTTAGCTGAGGGAGGGGAAGGCAGGGAACTGCAGGTGAGCCATGGAGATCAAAATCACCTGCATCAGCTCTGCTCGAGGGCGCAGGAATGAGCTGGGAGACAGCAACTGGCAGAACTGCTGATGTGCAGACATCTGTGTGATTCCAGGCTGTTTAGGAGAAATACAGGCTTTCCAGTGAAAAATCATGGTGGGTAAATCCTCTACTCTCCAAAACAAGGTAGAGTCCATAATTACTGGATATGTAGAGACTTGGCTAGATACCAGTAGAATACAGAGAGAAACATGAGGAAAATCTGTTTTGAAGCCAAATTAGCAACTTTTTGTATTTCCGTCAGGAGAAATCAGACTAGAATTCTGACAATATGTGTGATGCTTTCTATAAAATCCCATTTTAATCAGTGATGACAGTTTGACATTTTTCCAGCTGCTTAGAAGCACTAGACAGTCAAGTATCTCAGTAGGGCATGGGTTGGCATGCTGGGATGTATGTAAGCTTTAACTTTCCTCCCACTCACTGACTTACGATGGTATTCGAAGAACAGGGGGGAAAAAAGCTTTCTGCAGGTTTCACACTAGCTTATGCCATCTGTGTTTTTAGCCTTGTCTTGTAAAAGTAAAATCTTCACTTTGAAAATGTATCCAGATGCTGCCGGCTAATGTTATCATTCTCAGTAGCAAGTGAGGATTTTATTTATAAAGTGTCCTGGCCTTTGCTGAACAATTCATGGTTCTGCACACTTGAGGGACATATAAATAGCAATTAAAACACAATTCAGAGTAATGCTTAGGCTCTTACAGAAAGTGACATCAATTTAAAGGAAGGGATAATGTGCTGGGCTGGACATCAATCAAAAGGAGGAAAAAAAAGTTGTCTAAAGCAGCATTTAAATGATGGGATAAAGCATCTGGGAGAACAGGATCCACAACATGGGGGCTGGCAGATAAAAGACACCCGGGTGAGGATACTGAGCTTGATGAGACCACCCATCCCAGATATGTCTGCTCCGAAGCCCTACCCAAGGCAACCTCCCTGCCAAAGAGTACCGCAGCCATATAGCCTGTTTGCTTTGGAGAGGGGTCTCAGTAGGTGAGGGAACAGATATAGTCTGGGGTAAAAGGGAGATAATTTGTTAATTGGTTAGCATCTCCCACTGCATCCTAGTCAAATATCTTATTCTAGCCTGCCAGATCCTATCTTCACCTGCCTTAGATGTGTCCACAGCTTTGGTTACTATTGCCACTATTTGGTCACCACATCTTCTTCATTATTGTGTTTAACTTCTCAATGTTCTTCTGAAGTAAGGAAACACTGAAAATCATCCCTTTTTATAAATGGAAATCTTACATAAAACGTGCCCACAGTCCCACTGTTCACAGCCTTAGAGTGTGCCGCACATCTGTGTACCTCCTGAAGTCTCCAAGCCCCAGGTCTTTACCTCTGCTGTGAACTTTCATGTCATATGCCTGGTTATTTCTGTTCCTCTCTGCTCAATCCCTCTGCTTTACTGTTCCTGTCATCTCGTTTCCTCCCTTCTGTTTCTCAGTGGAGCAAAGACCAATCTACTCTCCCGTGCACGGGTTTTTTGTTCAGATTGCTACTTCTGTGGAGCAAGACATGAAGTCTCAGCTCACAACCCACTGTGTACATGCGCACAGCATCTTGCTGGCTGCATAAACAGTGAGAATAAACCGGATTCAAATTATCAATATTGTAGCAGCACAAGGGTAGGCATGTAATCAATGCTATGGACCTAACCTGCATGCATAGTTACTGCAATTATGCATAAAAATAATAATTTTGTGGGTTGTTAGGGACATTTAACTTGCACTTACACAACTACTTAGCGTTTGCGTAGTTTTAAGCACAAATGCCCTGTACGATCTGTACACTGGGGCCGCTGGAATTGGACTCTCAGAAGCTGTTGGTTTATTTTTAGTTACAGAATTGCATTGCTGGATTGTTTGGGGAATTCAGGAGTGTTGTCTGAAGAGTTTTTAAAACTCACTTCTCCACATCTGAGCCTTGTATCTTCTAGCTTCAGACAGGCGATTGGATCTACTAATGCTACCACTGTACTTTTATGAAAAGCAGGCATTTAAATTGAGGAAACAGCTATAAATAAGTGGAGAATTTGCACCTGCAGATTAAAAAGCCTGTTTGAGAAATCATGACTATGTTTGTTGTCTTTGTTTGTTTGCTTGTTTTTCTGTGCTGAGTGTATTTTTTTAAAAAACTAATTTTATATAGCAGAATGCGTGAAAAAAGCCCAAGACATTTAGGTCAAGGAGTTAGAGATCTAATCAGAATGTTGATGACTTATTTACAAGTGTTTTCTCAGCCATGTTGTTTTTCTCTAATTTCTACAGGATATCCTTTTCCTTCAAAGTCTCCAGAAATTACAAGACAGGCTGCTTTTTTCAGGGGCTGTCTGTTAGGAGGCTGACAAGATGAATTAGTCAAATAATTGCTGTTAAACTCATACAGTACTTGCTATATTTAAAGTATTTAGTCTGGATAAATGGTTCTCTGTTAAGGCACAATCATTCTTTCTCAAAAATGGATCATTTTTGATACATTTCAATCTCTGTTCAAACTGCTTATCTTCCCTTTCCTAGTATCTAGTGATGTTTTGTGCAGTGCAAGACACTATTTGGTTTTATGCTGAAAAATCCATCTTTTCCCACCTCTTCAGATTACAGATCTTCATGACACAGGGGGAAAAAAAAAACCCTCCAAATCCTTTATTCGAAACTATCAATTCTGGTGATAATTATCGAAGATCTAGTTCCTTTGGCTTTAGATGAACCATTAACCATATCCACAGTTTATAAATCCAGTCACTAATGAAAATCTGCACGGGTGAACTCGAACAGAAAGTTTGGTGCGTGTCTGCGTGGGTTTTTCCAGTGAGACTGCAGCAGTACTTGTCCTCAGAGAATCCCCAGGGTTCTGAAGATGATTAATGATAACAAAGCTTTCCCTATTGTGTTAGTGGATAGGAAGGAAGGAAGAGTACTCTAAAAGGAGAGTGCATAGAATTTCTGTGTATTGAAGTTCAGGAGTAGAGTTTAACCCTTCAAAATGGCTACAAAATTTCTCCCAGTTATGTGAGGAAGATGAAAACTTTCTTCCTCTTCAAAAATGTGCCTACTGGCTGCATTAGCAGATTTCTGCAGCAAGGACGAGCAGAGGGAAGCCAACGCACTGAGATGTAGCGACGCTTCCGGAGGAGTTGGGCTGCTTGCAATATAGCAAACAGTCAGGCACACCCACAATCCACTTAGGTTTAGCTTTTAGAAATGTGTTAGAGATTTCTGCTAATGGGTTTTCCCTGTGGGCAGCATTACCAACCTGATTATACAGGTTTTAAGAAACTCTCTTAGGAAGATTCTTTTTCATCATAAGTTTTGACATTGACCTACTAAACTGGGTAATTTAGCATTTTATTTCCTAAGAATGGAAAAGAAAATTGAATATTTCATGACAAGAGAGGGATTATAGTAACTCTGTTCTTTATAGGAAACCTATCATGTCCGGGGGCCAGATCGTGCTTCTGAGATCTGTACGTCTACATGAAGATCTCAACGCCTGCCTTCAGAACTGCAGCTGGAGTACCTTGGTTATGATACTCCCCAAATGACTTGCTGTGGAAGCTTCTACGATATGTACCTGTGATTACAACTTGGAAATGGAGCTGAGATGTGAGTAATTTGCACCTTCCAACTGGAAAAGCTACACTGAAAAGGTGATACATTTACAACCACATTCATTTTTGTAGGTACCTTCCATCCTAACGAAAACAGGGCAGATCGTGGCCAGGTTGCCTGTGGCAATCTAGGGCCTCTGAACTGAGATTGTTGGTTTCCCATAATCTAAAAGTTCCTCTAGGTTTAGGAGCAGCTTTTGAACAGAGGTAGAGAGCAAACCTTTGCCTTCTCCCCCTGTGACACATTGCAAGAGAATCTTCGTGAAGAAATTATGGTGGCGATTGCATCACAAAAAACCCACTCCTAAAGCTGAGAGGATGTGGCAATTTAGCCCTAGTGATTTAATTGCAATGTTCCTTTAATAGCAATCATTCTTTTCCACGAAGGGGTACCAAATGCAACCTGATTATTAGTTGGCTGAAAAACAGGAATACTTTGTTTCGCTAAGACGTGTTACCTGATACAATGGAGCTGGAATTCCACTAAAAAAATGTACTGGGAATTTTTAAACTGGTTTTGCAGCAGATAAATTTGATTGCAATACTGCCTCTTTAAAAAATCACCAATGCTGTAGTATTTGGCCACCTCTCCTGCTCATACACTGTGGTTTAAAATAGCTCACTGCCTACTCCAGTCCCCCAGTCTTACATATCTGGACACAACTCTTGTTCTCAGTCTAGACAAAACAGTATTATACAGAAGTGTCTTTTATTATCTACTTAGAGCTTTAGAGTGAAATATTCAAAGTTGTGCTTGTAAGGAATCTATTTGGTATTAATTGTACTACTACATTTACTAATTTGCTATTATTGTTAGGTACGGAGTTGGAAAAGTATTACTAACCCTCTAGCTCAGGGTTGTAAAACTCATTTTCAATGGGAGCCACATCAACTATTCCTACGTTTATACAATCAGTCATAAAATTACATTCAACCCTTTGAAGGCAACCACAAGGCTGATGTGGCCCCGGTGGAAATGAGTTTGACACCCCTGAAATAGCTGATCCCAGAGAAAAGTAATGGCTTGTCGGGACTGTGATATTTGATAGTTTCCTTCCTCTCAGTATTCTTCTCCTTTCTCTACTTGATTTTACACTCTGGAGTGCCCAGTATTGGAGGATGTCCCAGCGAGGCTGCTCTGTGAGGCTGTGTGGTGATGGGGTGGTCAGCTGAGGAAGAAGAAGCGTCTCCAAAGAATGTCCAGAAAAATGAAAATAAAACATTGTGTTTGCTCTGAGTGAGAATGTTCACGTGTGACCATACTTACCCGACTGCATTATTGATGCATGTGTGGAAAATACAATGTATGTGATGGGGGTGAAACATCTTGCTCTTCAGTAATCTAAAAATAACCTGGAAAAAAAATGCTTAGCATTTCTGTGATGCCTGCTCTAATGTCTCGGAGCACTTCTCCACTGTGACTTCAGTCCCAAAGTAGGATTCAAGCAGGAGCAGCTGAGCTGAGGTGGATATTTTGTTCTTCTGGGGTTTGCATCAGCGCCAGTTACTGAGTTGCCGCTGATGACCCAGTACCACATGTGGCCAGGTCCTTCTCTTTGCAACATTCTCAGCCTCAAACGTCGGGTTAAGATTTCTTCCTGTGCTCTGACCCCACCGTGGTGGGTAAACAGGCCGGAGCAGCATAAAAGGGCTGGAAGCCCCGTTTCTGGCTGGGGGAGAATTCCCTCAGCGCGGGCTCTGCACAGACGCTCCCCCAGATGTCTGGTACCTTTGGTGTGCAAATGGGGGGACCCTGCTCGGCGGCCAGCACGGCTCCTTTCAAGTCCTCCTTTAGTTCCCGCTGTGTGTCTTTCCCCTCTACTGCAGAGAGGAGAACGCTCCGGGTTTGTTATGTTTAAATTACACTATCTTTTATATTAGGATAGATCAAAAACGAACACCCGAACCATTTTCAGTTCACATAGAACAGTAAGAAGCTGTCTCATAATTGAAATAGTTAATTAAAATGTACATATGCCCTCAACAAAAGCAAAATTGTTCTGTGGAGTTACTGCTAGCATGAACAAGACAACATTCAGAGATTTCTCAGTCGCTATATAAAAGCAGTTCCAATCCCACCTTTAAAAAAACCCACAAAATTCTTCACATAAATAAATATTCCACTTGCATAATTTATAAATTACTTTGGTTAAAAATGTTAAATTGCCAAGAAGCCTGACTGCAACTGGTCTGATTCTTCTTTTTTATATACATATTAAAAAAAAAAAAAAGAAAAAGAGAATGTTGAAACAGCTGAGGTTGGTTTGGTTGAGGGTTAGTGTTTGGGTAAGAAGCCTCCAAGGAAAACTGAAGTGCTGAATGAACACCACTCCATGGTAATTAGTGAGTGGTATTTTTCCCTTGGAGTCAGTTCCTGAAGCTATGAAATCGCCAGTGATGGGAATGGGGAGGGACACTGGATGGAGAAGATGGTAACTTTCTCAGTGGGGCATCATGTTGAGACTGTGGCCATTTCATTAAAGATGTGCAGGTGTTTCTAGCAGAAGGATTGTAAATTTTGTTGTGTTGACCAGAGTGTGAGTGATTAGTTTAAGTTATAGCTACCTTTTTTTTCTCTCATATCCTCAACTCAGACACGGCATTGCGGTGTTATATTAAATGGTTGCTGTCTTCCATGCTTGAGATACCTGAATTCAGTGGCTGGCAAAATATTCCCTGCTTATATAGTTCAGTCTGTAGAGCACTTTAGGACATCCAAATATATATTAGTCCTTAAATTGGCTTCAAAAAGTACTTTTCTGCACATAAATAGATAAATATTCTTCAAAGGTCTGTGAAACAGTGTATATCATAACTATTGGTATCTTAAATGGACTTGTCAGTATCCATACTAGGGGATCAGAAGGTAAGACTTTGTTTTTTTTCAGTTATTTGGCTTCCACTACAAATACAAATACAGTATCAGACCTGACATGGCAGTTGTAGAAAACTGTAAAGCAGCTGGAGTTCTGCTTCTTTCCTTATAGCAATTACTTTGCCATATTAAGGGTCTGATAAAGTGTGGGTCTCCTTGTAGGACCACTTATGTATTTAACTCAGCTTGGAAGAGATCAGTATTTTATGCCATGTTATATCTCTAACATAGAAAAGATGACGGTCTCAGTCAAGATGCTGACAACATTGGAAGAATCACTGCCATGCATAATTCTTCGGCTTCTTCAGTGAAAAGCGCATGGCTGTAGAGCAGGGGTGTCAAACTCATTTTCACCGAGGCCATGTCAGCCTTGCAGTTGCCTTCAAAAGGCTGAGCATAATTTTAGGACTGTATAAATGTAGGAGTAGTTACATTGATACAGTCCTAAAATAACATTTGGCTCTTTGAAGGCACCTGTGAAGCTGACGTGGCCCCTGGTGAAAATGAGTTTGACATCCCTGTTACAGAGGATGAGACTCCGTCCTTTTGAAAGATGTTACTGTGAATAAAGCTCACAATAAAATACAATTGAAGGAGTTTCAATCTTTAATGTTGATGCTTTTTATTCTGTTTTTTAGATAGTTCCACCTTCTTGCTGCTTCAAGAACAACTTGTTCTTTAATATACAAGAGCATCAGTACTCAAGACAAAAGTTATTTGCTTTATTTTTAAAAAAGCACCATATAGCTCTGGCAGTCATCAAATTTTGAAATGTATAACTGAACATGAGGATTGATTTTTTTAAATTTTGTTTTTAAGAATGGTTTTTGAAATGGTTTAGTTCGGCGATAAATCAGTGAGTTAACTAGTGAATGACCTTTGAATGTTTTTCCCTGTCCCTTCCCAGAACTGTCAATTGGCTAAAGGCTTGATTTTTTTTGCACAGAAGAGTTTGGTTTTTAAGAGGAAACAATGCTTTTTTGCTAAATAGGAATTTTCACATAAATTTGTTTGAAATGTTGGGATTTTCACTGAAAATACACTGCTTTCTTTATGGCTGTGACAGCTTCTCACCGTTGTTAGGGTTATGCCTTCATTGCTGTTCCTTGCGATGTTGTATTTGCTCTTGTGTTTTTGGAGGTAGGCTGAGGTTATACGATGGTATGCTTGGCATAGGTTTGGCAGGGGACTCAAACTGATGCTTCACTTTTAGGTCCTTTGAGGTGTTTGATGGGAATTGGTGGCATTTAGGGAATACATCATGTGGTTAAAACCAGGCATATGTGAAGCGGTGGCTTAGCTGGGGCTTTAGATCAGGTTTTGTGTATTGTGGCTGTGGACTGTTCTTTCCATCTATTAAAGTGATATCCTGTTTTCCCAAGAATATCATATTTAGGAGAAAGCTAGACAAGAATTCTTCTGAGTAAAAGACCTTTTTCTCTGTACTTCACATAATAGCAGTTCAGTGAGACAAAAATAGTACAGAAAACAAATTAAACTTTCAAATGAGAGGATATTAGAGTTTGGTCATCTTAAAAGTTGGTATTGGCCTTTTATCTGAGAAAGTATTTTTTCCTTTCATTGATTTTTTTTTTTCCTCAATGTTGCCAAGGTTTCTCACTGTTTTGCTGTTGCTTTCTCATAAAACTCTCCACAATTCTTAAGGGAAACATTCTCATTACGGCTGCAGTGGTAAAAGAAATCTTTATGGCAAGGTTAGGAAGTATTTCTAACGATTTGGAAGTATTTTTTGAGGCAATTTATCCTTACAGTGGTTATTTAAAACCAAAATAAAACTCAGAGCAATAAGACCTATTCTTTTCTACCAAACCATGCGAGTCCTGGACTTCAACAGGGAATGATACATGAAACCATTGAAAATACTGTAGAACAGTAAAACCAACTTTTCAAATGGAGAAGACAGGAGTTTTAAAGGAGTTTTACTGGTGAGACTACTAGGTGTAGTCTTAGCAAGCAATATGAGCACATTCGTGTGGTTTGCTCTGTTTTGCATAAGAGTAAGCTACCTCACCCTATGTGAACGTGCAGTAATTAGCACGGAGTTAATAGTATACCTAGATATTGCAGCTGCTTATGCAGTCACGCTACCATGTAGGCCAGCCCTGTGTTGTGCAAAAGTAGGGCATGTTTACGCTGCTGTTACTATATCAACACTACAGCTTGTACTACACTGGGTTACAAACACCTGTGCTGTAACAACTACAACTGGATGAGCATGCAAATGTGTGAAGCTGGCCTTAGCTGTAATGAGCTGTGAGGAGGACAGTAGGTTATACCAGTGATGACTACAAAATGGAATTACTGTCTAAAAGTATCTGCAGGGATCCAGTATTACGTTATTTTTTAAAAATATTCAAAGCATATCTAAGTACATTATTTAAGGACAATTTTATTTTTTCTGGATAAAATAATTTGTATTCATGGAGCAACTTTGCCACAGGAGACTGAACTTCAGGACACCACAGATCTTTTTGCAATATGTGCTATACATTAAGGTGGCTGTCAGAACTTGTTAGCTGGATTTCTCCTGGTTCCCACCAACTGAACGACACTAAAGTTCCCTTTATGTTACTTCCTTGTGTAATGAGCTGGTGAGAGGTCCAAAGAGGTAGAAATGAGGTGCCATCACTGTGTTGCTGCCCAACTCCTTTCAAGACACCAACAAGCATTTCATGTGCTGCTCTAAAGGTGCTCTACAAACCACAGCTTGGGACTGTTACCCAAAGGCTCAGAACCTCCATGTTTAAGACTTAATAGTGAGATTCTTGAGAGATTCATAGTTAGAAAACAAATAAGTGGTGTGTAGACACGTGCATGTGTAAACACAAGGATGTAGATACAGGGTTTCAAAAATCTGTAGGTCAATTTAAAGCAAATGAGTCATTTTATAAGCAGTTATAAAGGAGTGAGGGAACAGCAAAAGTACATGGTCCCCTTCACCTGAGGTTCTCAGGTCACTTTAGAAATGTGATTGATGAAACTTATTCACACACTAGTGAAGCTGATGTGAGGGATGTGATGCTGTTTAACAGACAGGGCAATTGTCCCAAGTTTTCGGGTGCGACAGTGCTGAAGTTGCAGCTTTGGCACCATGGCTGTAAAGCTGTGGTGTGTCCTTCTCATCCAACACCAAAGCAGCAGCATGTTTCTCCAGTGCACACCTGCTCGTGGCTTTTTAGAAGCTTTTTAAGAAAGAATGGAAAAAAAGGAAAATGTGAAGTTGTTGTAAGGTCACCGTGGCATAGATTTTTCTTGAGCATGCTACACAGACATTGACTGCAGGTTTTTGATGCTATGTGTTAAAAAATGACAACAAAATATTGTTCAGAATCTCTGAATGCATTTTCAATATGTACAGTATTTACAGTGAGCAGAGTGGTGTGTAGGAACTGCAGCGCTTGTATTTAGTGAGACACGTGAAGCCACAACACCAATTGAATCTTTGCAAGTTCATCAGCTACAGGTGCAACAGTAGATCAGCATTTTACCAGGTTGGATGGAACTCTGGCTAAAAAGCAGATAATGTCTGTGAACACATCAAGAAATCTGGTCTACTTTCACCAGCTTTCTGGTTAGTTTTTATCTTATGTGTCCCCTCACAGTGAATACTGGTGGTTCTGTGAGGCATTTTGGTAGCACAGCCCTTCCTCTGCAGCTATGGTGCTGCTGATTCTCTGAATCTACACTTGCTATCTAGGATGGTAACCAAAAAAACTGTTTGGGTGGTAATTGCCAAGCCCCTCTCCCCCTGAATGGATTCTGACTTCTTTTTGGGTTTGGAGAGCTCTAATAGAGATGGATGTCTCTCAACGGTTACAATAATGCTTGGAATTTAGATTCAGAGATGCGTCTGGAGGAAGAGGACTTCTTGCTAAGTATTTATTCAGTCTGCTAATGCACAACACTGGGAAGCTGCCTCTAGAACGCTTACTTGTCAAAGAGTGTGCCCAAAAGTGTCTCGTGGTGTGCTTTTTGGTTAAAATACTGAATTACTATCTGAGCGGGGTGTATGTTTTGCTTTTACCCCAGAAAAGCTGAAGAACAGTCTTTCAGGTGGTACGTGCTGTGTGCCAGACCAATGTGCCACAGCTGGCCTGGGAACTAGTGCTTGGTGGCAGGCTGGAGGCTGGCTTGAAGACAAGGGTGAGGTTCCACTCAACCTCTTTAAGGAGAGAGGCTTGATCATGCACCATGGGAAGCAGAATAAATACAGCCCTTCAGTGTCAACAGAGCACTCAGCTGCGGGTGGGATAAGTTAAAGCCTTGTCTGAGGTTATTAAATAAGAGACTAATTGTAGTTGTGCTTTTGGTAGCTCACTGATTTCATTCTCTGGCTGTAATCTGTGAGGAGCATCACAGTCATTAAAATGCACTGGTACCCAGCTAATAGTTAGTGAAGAATTGCACTCCAATAAAAATACACTGTTGAAACAATAGAGCAATAATTTATCCAATGTAGTGTCTCCCGGGGATTATAGTTGAATACGCTTGTTTCTAATTTTGAGCACATTCACTGGAATTTGCAAATGCAGATTAGCAAATGGTTACAACAAAGTAAGAACATCTATGTCACATGCACTTAATCATGGATTGCTGTGTGAGCAGCGCTTGTGCATGGGCATACATCAAAGCTGATACCTATCTATGTTGTAATGTATTCCTCCACATGACCATATCCAATACATGGTACTTATTATTCCATTAGTACCCAAACCACAAACCCTTTCCAGTATCCATCTGTGAAGATGCAAATAACTGTATACTTTGTTTTATTAAGGATCAGCCATTAGGGGATCACTGGTTAAAAGTCTGAAGATCACTAGAGGGATTTTTAAAAAATAAACAAACATCTGTTGTCATATATCTTGAAGAGTTCCTGTTGTATTGATGCAATTTTTATCTGTGGTGATGATGTTGTCATGGGAACACATGCACAAGGGAATTAAATGATGTCAGGAAAAGTATAAATGATGCAAACACACCTCATTTGAAATATTAATTACCACCCTTCACACTACTCCGAAGAACAGTTCAATCTGATTTTTATTTCAGATGTAGGGAAAAATATGACACTTTTGTCTAACAATAAGTAGCTTACATTGTTGTACCAAAGTGAGTATGAGTCAGTGACTTAATCTGCATTGGCAGCATTTGCACTGGGGACCATCTGCAGCTCTGCTTGTCTGAGCATCAGTAATATTCCTCTGTGAATATCTCATCTTGATGGTCAAGGGAGGCAGGCAGCCTCTTTAAAGAGTTCCATAAATGCTTATAATTGCTGCATTAAACTTCAGTTTATTATTTTCTCCAGGTGCAGGTATGCGGATGATATGAAACCCCAGTGCATTTACATACAAATTGAAGATTTTTATTAATCAGCCCGGTAACAGGAATCAAACAGCAACACTCCATCAGGTCCTTAAATACATTTGGTGACATTTTTACCATGCATTAGCATGATAGGGCAAGCAGAATATAATGTACCAATGATTGCTTTTCCATTGAAAGCACAAACGGTTTCATTTTTCCTGTCATCTCAAATAAGTGTTAAAGAGGGTTTGGAGGCTATTGTGTACGTTCCGTATGCTAGGGACTTACAAACACTGATGGCCACATTAAATAACCATTAGTGGCTCGGCTTAGATCATTGCAACATCCCTCCTCTTCAGAATTTATTCTTTGATTTAAAGTGAAAGCAATCTGTGACTGCTTTCATAAAGTCCTTCGGCTCCCTCCATTTTTTTTTTTTCCTCAAACAAAATGCATTACAACAGTAATTTTATGACTGTTAAGATAACTGCCGTTAACAAGCACTTAATTAAAATGTACAATAAATAGCAGGCTGCAGTCTTATCTCCTCTCATGAGCTCCCAGCAGCCTGAGACTCCAATGCACAGCCCTGCTGTTCCTCGGCTTGTTTGCAGATTAATTGCTTTTCTGTCTGGCAAAAGCTGCTTCTCCTTCAGCCAGATCGTAAATGACCAGATAGGGACTTTATCAATCAAGCTACTACTTTCTGTGATCATTTCCATTCAACACCTTCTGAATTTCGCATTGAGAGGAACAGAAGTTATAGAGATAGGATTTAACATCTTAGTTTATGTGAGCTTGGAATTTACGATAGTGCTGTCACCATTTGACACTGTTAATCTTTACATACAATACCCATGGAGCAAGGCTGGTTTTGTTCCTGAGCTGGAACTATCCCTTACAAGAATTGTGAAGAATAACTATGAAACACAACCGAGATGCTCCCTGTAGTGCAAGGTTACATCTCCTCCACAATCTGTATGTACCTGCTGATACGGTGCAGCATCTCTGCAACCTCAGGCTCTGACCAAGCTAGCAGTTTACAGTTATAGGAATTGAGAACTTGTTTTATTGTGATTGCTTATCATTTATACGGGGACAGTTGTCTGGAGGCCTCAGCCATGGATAAGGGCCTTGGTTCAGTAGGTGCTTAATGCACCTCCAACGAAAACCTAATTATGCTCAAAGCAAGTTTTCTAAAATCCAAAGTTAGAGTCCCTGTATTTAGACTTTGCCTATCAGCAAAACCTTAGTGCATATAGATTCTGGGAAACACGGCTGTTTGCAGATGATTTGTGATTTCTGAATTTAGTGAGATGATCTAAACGAGTCTAATCGCTGTAGAAATGCTATTGTTTTTATCAAAAGGCTTTGGAGAGTAACTACTTCTGCTATGTGGAGAATACACAAGAGTTACAAATGTAAATATGATACCAGAGTGTAAATGTACTGTACTCCACTTTAGAAATGCAATCCTTGAACTGCAGTAGGTATGCTGTTTTCTTGTTACCTGCTCAGAATATAAACAAATCTCTAATTTACCAGATTTATCTCGCATGCTGAGCAAAGGGAATAGCTTCAATTTGGAGTTCTGAACATGCACTGTGTAGTAACTTTGAAAATACACTATATTAACTTAAGCCTGGCTTCTGAATACACATGAAGCTGCAGTGTTAAACACAATTTGTGTAGCTGCTTCAGTGTCTTTGCTAAGGTCAGTCTTCTTAAACTAAACCAAAACGCTCGCCCGTTCTCCCTGTGCACTGTTCCCTGAACGCAGCAGCCCTCTGAACATGGTTGTGGTTTTGTTTGTTATTCCTCCTCCTACCAGGCAGAGAGGCAAGGGACTTTCCTCGTGGAAAAACTTATGCCTAGGAGAGCCAAAACACAGGAGTTGTCTGACAGCAGTGTGTAGATTTATGTGAGCAGCCTCTAGAGACATTTGGAGCATCTTTGCAAAGGATCTTTTCCTGTCTGATCTCCTCTGAGTGGTCTGCTCAGAACTTCATTCTTAAAAGATATCACCAAGAGCCTATTGTAGATGGATGGAGAGAAGAGCAGCCCTTACCAAGGCACTGCCATTGGCAGATGTGCTCTCAGACAGTCCCTGAGCAGATCCATCAAGGGTCTGGAGAAGTCAGAGCGCTGGGCTGAGTGATGCGCGTGTATCAGTGGAACACAAAACCCCAAAGCAATGGAAGTGTTCTCAAGGCAGAGGAATGAAGAAATTGCTGATAAAAAACTCACTATAAAGCTGCTAATGGAGAAAATACTCAGCTGTTTGGAATCCTCCAAGCTATTTGTCATGGTCACTACACTGCTACCACTTAAATAAGCAAACAAACAAGCACAAAAGATAAAGACAAGAAATAATCACTGAGCATATCAGCAAGAGGAGAATGCAGCCCTGTGAAGATAGTAAAATTACATACATAGGTCAAACCAATTTGCACTGTAATCCTGCTGCAGCTGAAGAGCCCCAGTGTAACGTGTATGCATGGGCATTTGCAGCTCTAATGTGGTTATGACAGAGAAATGTTATTATCAAGGTGCTTATGTGCACTAGGGTCAGAACAGCATTTACATCTCATATCTGCATCATTAAGTGAACAGACAGATTCACAGAACACTCCTTTGAAGGAGGAAGGTACACGAAAAACTACTGTTCTTCTGTATTTCTATATTTTTCTTATTTAAAGGGGGTTTATTCTTAAACTAGGCCTTGCAGCTATGCATCTCTCATGTTTTCCCATGACAGCCATACCTTTGAAATTCTGAGTTCTCGCCAGTTTTCCCGCTGCTTTTACACGTCAGTAAAGATGGGATGTTTTGCTTTTGGACACCTGGTGTCCTGAAAGAAAATTTCTGCTTAAAGTTCAGCTGTTGCCCAATTTTGTTGAGTTGGCATTTATGTCCTGTGCTAGTAATGGGCTGAGCTGACTTGGTGAGATCTTTCTCATTTCAGGCTCTCTTCAGAGAACTTGTTCAAATGTTTGATACCCCTCTCTCTCTTTCTAACAATGTGTCATTTGTGAAAGCTTTGTCCTGAAAAATGAAATTACTCAGTATAGATTGGTTTGTGGATTTTTTGTTTGTTTGTTTTTTCCTTTCCCACCACCTCCTGGATAATTTCAAACACACTTGAATATTGGCTCAGAAAACTGTTTGTTGCATAAGCTGGATTTCTATGCAACTTGCTGTAGATTTCTTTGTAGTTGGGGAGAAGAACATTCAGGACTAATGGGGCTGGGCCACTAGCAGGATGCAGCTGTGGTTGATTAATCCAGATCATCTCACTCCACTCACTATAGCATGTGTGTTTTAATTTTTTATTACTTAAGAAGTTCTTTTGAAATTATGCTGATTAAAAAGGTTGTATTTCCATCACTGCCTACATTAGTTCAACCTTGTAAAATTTACTTCACCCACTCAGCTGGGTGGAGTGACTTTTTTATGAATGAGCAGATGTTACAGCTGAGCTGTTGATTTTTATATTACTTCATTAATTTATTCAGGAGAAATGTTTTAATCCCAAAGACTCCACTGTGAACAAGTGACAAGAATCCCGGGTTCTGTGGCACCCTGGCAATTCAGTGACATCTTCTTCACATTCTGAAATGGAGACATTCTTCAATCTGACATAAGCAAATGTAGTATGTGCAGAATGTTGCGTTTGGACGTTGTATTTGGTGTCATGGTCTTTGCTAGTTCACCTGAGTGAAGCAGGCCCTACCTGTACAAATCAGTGTAACTCCATATAAGTCAGATAAACAATTTGGCAGTTTTTTGTGTTCTATTGCAATATTCTCGGGTTAGCCCTCGTGATGGTCTTTGTTCTTTCTCTCTTCATTGTCACATAGCAAGGTTGCAATCCTAAGGTTCAGCGATTTCTAGTTACCCTAATTTGTTTGATATAATCCCATGGATTTTAAAAAAATGTTATTTATTTACTCAAGATATTCACTCTGTTTGTGGAAATACTTCATAGCAGTTATGGTAGGGAACGCTGGAGGACTGGGCACTCGAGAACTAATGAGGATTTTGAAACTTGAGGGAGATGAAACAATTTCGAACCGTGGCATTAGCACATTGACTAAATATTACTGCTACGTGGAGAAGTAGGTATTGAGAAATACTGAGGATTCTTTAGATTTTGTAGTTATCAGTGAAAATATCTTAATGTCATAAATTTGTATTTTGAAGATTATTTTTACAGTCAGAATAGCTGAAATAGCTATCAAAAATAACTGTATTGGCTTAGGGCTGTGCTGTAAGTGGCCAGCTCTGTGATGGGTTTTGTTGTAGAGCAATGCACAAACATGTGATGTAGTACAGTCATTGAGAAACCTGTGTGCACGGCGTACTTGGTACGGTGATGACAGCTTTTTTAGCTCCACAAGGACAGAGCTGCATACTGCACAACCTCCAAGTATGTATTGGGAGCCCTACTCAGCACTGCTGATGGCATTGGGGAAAACCAAAAATACCTTTCTTAATGCAGCTAGTGTTGAGAACTTCATTTCCTTAAAAAGAAATCTGGAAGAATTCCCAGGTTATGTATGTGTGCCTCTGACTTCAGAGGGTATGACTGTACTAAGAGACTATGAGCAAAATTAATAGTAGAGGGTTTTCTTGTTCTTTCGCAATATTCTTATTTTAGCCCTCCTAATGATCTTGGCTCTTTCTTTCTCCATCATCACATAACTGGGCTACAAATCCTAAGAGAAAATAAACATGTATATTGGTTCCTCATTGGGTCAAGATCATGCAATTCAGGGTTGAAGAACAACAAACGGTGAATTTGGGTAGTCTAATTCTAGCTGAATTCTCATTGAGAACAGAAACTGAGAAGAATATTTTAATTCACTTATCTCCTAGCTATACTTATCCCACATTTTAACTGATTTTTATCTTAGTAAGTTTTGTGGGGATCAGACACAGACAATGGAAGAGGCTATTTTTGTGACATTTGTAACACAATTGTATGCAGCAAACATTTTAAAGCTTTGCTTGAGAGTCTGTTCTACAAAGGCTGGACCAGAAGTGATGTCTAATTCAGAAAATGTTGTTTGTGTTGCTTCCGAGGTGAATTTAAGATGCCTTATCACTGGTGGTTTATCAAACATAAATAAATTACACTGTACTTTTCAGAGGTTCTTTTTCAAGAAAGCATTTAAACATGTTACTTGTTTTGCTGGATTAAGGTAAAAGTTGAATTTAGGCTGGAAACCTGGTTTCCAGACATTTTCAAATTTTGGTGATAATTAGTCCTTATAATGAACCAGCCCCATTCCCCTTGAAATGAGCGATGCTAAACTTTGGGATGATCAAACTGTGCATCCTTTTCTGATTTGGTGGGCTGAAGGGTACTTGCAGAGTGTTAATTTCTTAAGTATTTTTGCATTTCATCAGTTCTTATGGTGCTTTTTCTCCTGTTGGAAATCTTCATTACCTTTTACATTTAGGCTGAATTCAAATTAACTGTTGCAAAAGGCTTTGCTCTTCTCCATGGCTTATTTCTGCCCTCTGGCTGATCAGTGGTCCATGGTCAGCACTCAGACTTCCCAGAGACTTAAAACATGTTGAACACTTTTACATTTAGGGAGATCAAACCAAAGAGGATGGAGGGAGAGTTTTAATTCACAGGAGAGCATTTTATTCCCATTTTAACTCAGGTTGTGCAAACAATTGTTATCCTTTTAAAATAAAAAAAACCATTTTCATGTCTGTTTTGTGTGACTGGTCTCTACTTTGTAGCTACCAAACTGGAATCACCTCTGAAAGCTTTTCTCCTGGATATTAGTTTAAGCTTCAGTTCTTCTCTCTGTCCTGTGTCTGTGCATTTCAGAAGTCTGAGATGCTACACCAGATGTTGATGAGCAGCAACAGAAATGTTATGGCAAGCAGAAAGTCCTGCTCAGGTGACACCTGTAACAGCTTCCACTGAGATTGTCCCAAAGGGGACATGATTTCCAGGTGACAGATACTGCATCATCTTCTATTGCGAAGAGGGGGAAGCATTAGCTTTTGTCTCACACTGATCTTTTTGGAGTAAGACATTAATCCAACCCAGAAGCTCAGATCTAGATTTTGGGATTTGAGGGAAAGGTTTGAGTTGAGATCAGAATTTTGCTAAGCTCTTTTGCTTTTAGATTTGATTGCGATAGTGTTAGGGACTAGATCTGCCACAGGTGTTTCCAATCTGGCAGTTTTTCAGGCACCTGTGCCAGATGCAGGCACTGACCTAGACCCAGGTGAATTTTGGTCTGAGTAATCAGACTTATACTCACAAGAGAGCAAGGTCAGGAGGGTTTTCTTCCATGCCTTTTTGCCATAACAAATCCTATCTGATCTGGTGCGCATCGATCTGGAAAGTGTAATCCAAAATTCATGTGTTTGCTGTGGACGTGTACAGGTAGGATGCAGTTATGAATTGATACTAGATGTTGATACTTTTGCTGTGCATTTGTCTTGGCGGAGAAATGGTAGTTTTAGTAGTTTTAAGCTGTGTGATGTGATATTCTGGGAAATTTAAGTTCAATTAAGGCAGCCTGAGGATTACAGTGAGTATTAGTGTTAACCAATTACAAAAAGAAAAACTTGACAAATTAAATGTCAACCCATACCCAGCTGTGGCTGTTGAAATTCAGGTCCAGATGCAAGACTGGCATCTTGTGTGTATCTTTGCTATGCTGAAACACAGTGGCAAAAGGCAACAATATTCTCCTGTCTCTTAGCCAGCAGTTAATCGAGCTTGGTGTCTCAAATATCTCCTCAACGATCAGGAGTTCTTAACTGCTCACATTTTTCATTCCTCCCATCACCTGAGAAGGCTCGTCTATTGTTAGACCAAGCAGCACTGACTTTCAGGTAAAATAAGGTGGAACAAAGCGAAACCTTTTTCTTGTTCCGTGGTGTTTGTTTAATTTTAATTCTGATGCAAAATAGTTTTTCTAGCTTAGTTATGAGTGGAAAAACTGGTGTCACTTTGTACAGCGTTTCAGTGCCAAGCTCTTAAAAGCAGTGCTATTGGAAATGGTAAAGACCTCGGAGGTCACCTACTAATGGTTATTCCCAAGCAGGATTTTTCCCTCTAGTGTGTGTGTATTTATTTATATATCCCCTAGAGCTTTACCAAGTCTTGTTTTTTTAAAAACTCTCCATTAGTAGGGCTTTACTTATTTCTCTTGGGAAATTATTGCCCATGGAAAAGGTTTCGCAAGAAAGTTTTGCTATTACATATTAGTCAAAATTTGAATTACCAGGTTCATTTACTAATGCAGAGATCCTTGGTGAGAAGTTTTGCTCTCTTAGATGGAATATTGTCTGCTGCTGATCGCGTTCCACCTTTCTGAGCTCCGAGGCTGCTGTTTGTACATCTGATGCACCGTTGCTTTTCTCTGTGGGTCTGATTAGAGCCCACTTGATTGTAGCATCCCTTTTCCTGGATCACTGTGCTGCTTGGAGTAGAGCAGAACAAGCCCCTGTTTTTTAGATTTCCTGTGACAAGTCATCTTTTTCAGCCACAAACCAGGGCCCAGGCTGCCTGCAGGTACAGTACAGGAGGGACAGGCACACGCTTGGTTCAGAGGAGCAGTCACCGCAGGAGGGGGTGCTTCCCCATTTACCCTGCTTTTGTCTTTTTGTCGTTTATTCTTGTTCTAACATCAGTTGTCCCAATGAGGGGGCTTTCTTCAATCTGGGGCCAAGTCCTGGGTTGAGTATTAAAAGAGGCAGGTTTTGTAATTCATTGGAATTCAGTGTTCAGATATATCTCCCATATGGAAGAAAAAGGTCAGTAAGAATATAATGAAGAGGGGCACAAGGCTAGAGAAACTTAGAAACAGACCTGCAGACTAAGCATTTGGCACTTGGTTTGTATCTTTTTTTAAAAAATTAATTTGAACTACTAAACTCCTGGGTTCAGTCCTGTTCATAGCTGGTATGAGTACAGAGGAGCGTAAATGAAGCCAATGGAGTTATGCTGAGTTTAGATTAATGTTAAACATCTCGGGTAGTGCACCTATTTAATGAACTTATTATACAATTCCTTTGTGAAAAGATTTTCAGTGATTTCTCCTAAAAGAAAAAAAAAAAAAAAAACAAAATTATTCCATTATGCTCTTGTTCTGATAATTTTAGCTCTCTCCCTTTTCTCTCATTCATATTTTTAAAAATTCTATAAACCCTATTGTGTGCTTCAAAGGTGTAGCCAGAGTTCCAAACTCGTACAGATTATCCTACTTGATTATCTACCTCGCATGAAAGGGCAGCCCCCCTGGGCTGGGCTGCAGCACATGGGATCAGAGACACTGGCTCCGTACAATGTTCTGGGTACGGAAAGTGACAAAATATCTTATACTGGAGGAGTTCAGTAGAGAGAATGGAGCTCCTGTCGTGGGAATTACTATGTGCAGTAGCTCTGGTCAAAAGTGCCATTAAATCCTTACTGCTCAAGAGGGTCTTCAATGCTGTGTTAAATTCAAAGCTTCTAAACTGAGAAGTTTTGCTCTTGGTTTAAAACTTGTTAGACCCAAGGGTTTTTTTTTTTTTTCTTCTATATTGTAAAAAAACATGCAAGCTGTTTTTGATAGAATGACGTAAACTGTGGATCCTTCGATTTGCTGCTTGAACAGCAACAGTTTTACAACCTTGTTTAGCAAGCTTTTCTTGGTATGTCTTCCCTAAAGAGGGCTTCTCCCACTATCTGAGATGATTCTGCCAAATGCTGCCCAGGGACTTGTTCTTGTCTCGTTGTATTTGTGTGGCCTGTACAAATATAGGTGATTCATATTCTGCAAAATCAAAGAATACGAATTACAGACAAAGGCCCATAATCTATAAATCTGTCTATTTCATGTTTCAAAAGCAGGTCTTGGAGGAATTGGTGTCTAGTGGCTCCTGTTGATGTTGCCTGGCTTCTGAGTGCTCAGGGTCATGATTAGAGAGGAGCTGTACTTCTGTCCCTGCCCTCGTCTCAGTATCTCCTTTCAGGTATCAGATGTACCTTCACCCCTGGACATGGGTTTCCATTCGTGTCAGATCAGGTCCTGGCCTATCTGCTTGAGTTCATCCTGCCAGAAGTTTTCTTCAAGAGTCTGTCACCAGCCGTACATGGTGACCAGGCATCCCTCCATCCTAAAATCCATATTGCCTTTGATTTAACAGAAACTGAAAAAAATGTTAGAACATCAAACACTTCACGTGCATCTTTTTTCTGATGCCTGGCCACTTCTCCCCTATGGTGATCCAGGCAGGCCTTTGTTGAACTCTTCATGTGTTACAGGTCTCAGACCACCTCCCATCGAAGAAGAGCTTCTCTGGCTGAAGGGAAACTTTCTCATTTGGGTTCCTTTCTCTCACTCTGCAGAGAAGTGAGTTATCTTGCCTCATTTAGTACTGTCCTGTTCATTTTTACAGATTTATGGTTAAAATCAAACAACAAGTATCCCAATAGCCATGTCAATATTCAATATTTTTGACAGTTGAGAGACAAACCAAGGTGTTCTACTGAGCATTTCTGAAAAACATAGATCTGGGGCATCTTAAGCCTGGCTGCTCCCAAATCAGTAGCTGTTTCTGAAAAATCAGCTGTGCATTTCTAGCTTCATTTTAGCCTTGCTGAGTGTTAAATATTAGTCTCTCTCTCCAACACAGGGTGTTGGAGGTAGACAAGTATCTTTGTATAGCCATCTCCTCAGGAAGCAATCACCACACCTTTCAAAAACTCCTTGGCAAAGTGTACGTTAGCATGAAGTGCTGGACACTTCAGAAGGTGTAGTCAAGAAGAGTATAGGACTGAATTCCACACCTGGCATTTAGAGGATTATACAGGAGGCCAATGGGAGGAAAGACAGGACAGCAATGGAGGAATTAAAATCAATTAGATGCAGAAGGAAGAGCAATGGGGATGATGGAGAACAGCACAGGCTCCATTCATATTTTAGGATGATCTGTCAAAGGCATGATATCACTAAAGGACCCACTCTAAGTCTTTTTGATCCTTTGGTCTGTGTGCCTATAAATAAAACCAGAAGTGAGGCCTGTGATGCTGTGTGGAGAAGAGTAAACTTGGTGTGCCAGATCTGCATCCTGAATCTTCTAAGGTGAACAGGGCGATATTGTTCCTATAATTTGTCATCTGTAATTTGGATTGAGCATAATTCACTTTCTAAGGGTTTGCTGTTTTAAAAGCGACAACAATCATAAAATATAGAAGAGCTTCAGATTGCAGGATTCTACAGAAGAGCTTTGGCTGGTTGGTGTTTTACACAGACTAATATAGATTTCCTTGGGGATTTAAAAAAATCACCTTTAAGGCAAAGGCCATTAAATGACTGAGGTTTTCCCTGTAACTCCTCTTCACTTGTGTTAGGTCTCATATGTAAAAACTACCCTACCTAATTCTCAATCGGTTGGAAATCCTCTGGATCCAAAGCTTTTTTCTTTTTTTTCCTAATCCTCTACCACTATAAGAAGTGTGGACTTGGGAACTTTATTTAAAATTAAGTTAAAATCCTGTCTCTTAGTTGGGGGCTGCATTCTATATATGATCTATCTTGTTGCATGTGTGTCTGTGAAGCCAACTGTGAGCGGGTGCCTGGCCCCCACTGCGTGTCAGTAATTCTATACAGTGATGTGAGCTGTATCGTGTATCCCAGCTGGTATTTCAGCCTCCTCTTAATGTCTGAGGAGTTTTAATTGGACAAAAAGCCAATTTCAAGTTTGATAATTTCAGTTTACTGGAATCGATTCTGAACACAGAGTGCAGTGGGGCTTGTGCCTGTGTATTCAACAAGGGGGTAGCATATTTTCCTATGTTAAAAATGGACATTTTCCACATCCTCATATACAAACTAGATAAAAATGTGTGAGCTAACCTTCAACCTCTTCAGCTTGTCTCCTGTTTCTGTGTAGAGGCTCTGCTCCTCTGAAGTGTAGAGGAAGAGCTGTCCATGTTAACGAAGCCTTCCAGGACATTGGCATGGTGTGGACTGATGTAGGTACTTTCACATTTAAAGCCAGAGTCTATCTCCCAATGTGTTAAAACCGCGCCTTGTCCTGTATTCTCACTCAGATGAAGGAACTGGAGTTCAGCTGGCACTGGACTCTACTATTTTGGCCGATAAGGTTTAGTGTAAACAAATGCAGGTCTGTGAATTATCTGGCATGAGGATCAGTTCGGGGTGCTGGCTTCCTATAGCCTTAATCTAGTTCACCTAAATGATTTATAAACTGGCAACATGATAAATGTTGTTTTAAGTGGACAAATCACATTGAAGAGGTGTAACTTTCTGTCAGTATGTAACATGACCACTTCTCTTAGGGGAAGAATAACAATCACAAAGAGCAGTAAGGGTAACAGGATCACAAATAGTCATATTCCTTCTCTACAGTGTAAATCATTAGAAGGTCACTTCCTTCTTTCATCTTTGTGTGTCCTTCTTTGTCCTTTTATTTTTATTTTTTTGGTGCTATTTTCTAGCACTTCCATATAATTTTGGAAAGCTAAACCCTCTGCTTGATTTGTGCTGCAGTTTCTTCATAAATCTATGAAGCTTGTCTCCATCAAGCTGTATTTTCCATTAAAATATGGTTCCCAGGTGATTTCCAATACTATGAAAAACATGTAGCCATAAGTCTTTCACTGATTGTTTATTATCTGTTTAGGTGCTCCTGAGGATTTTGACAGCTAGGACTTGTATCATATGTAATGTAATAAAAGTGGATGTCTTCAGCACAACAGGGATAGCTGGCCTCTCACTTCTGCCTGCCTGGGTTGTATTTGTTTTCCATGGGTTTGTGTTTATTTTATTTTGTTTTATTTTTTAATTTTTATTTTAACATGGAAATTCGGGTCTGCTCCAGGTCAGGTCAGTTTAAACTTCATATTTTCTTTGCTATACAGATGAATAAAAAACCCAAAAGAAAGTCCAAACAAAACACAACAAAAGCTTTCCTGTTATAAACAGTGCAGGAAACAGTAGCAACAAAGCTGGTATTTACTCTGGTGGAGGAGTAGATTTACTTCAGCGGGTTTCCAGCACGGACACACTGTTCCACCTCTGATTGCAGGAAACACGGCAGCACATTCTGTGTGTCTGTCTTGGAAACACGTAACAAGTGTGTTGTGGGATGCAATGGGTAAAGTGCCTCACAGTAGCTGCAAGAGGTTAATGCTTTAATATACTACTTTGTGGTGAAATTTGAAAACTGAGGAACTGGTTAATAATGCCTATCTGTGGGCAAAAGGGAAGCTCTTTTGCAGGGAAAGTTCCCTCTGGCCTTAAAGGAAACTTTGCATTAGGATTACAGGATCAGCCCATATGTAAGCAGTCGTTACCTGGTAGTACACAGAAAGGCTGGGCAAGGAATAAAACCTCACCTGAACTCAAACACCATACTGCGAGTTCAGTTCATCAAGTCTCTGTGTGCCACCTCTCTTAACAAAAGAGATGTTGCGTTTTCCTGAGGTGTGCGATGCTTTGCAAGAAAACCCACAGCCAGCCTGGCAGGGGGCTCGGGAGGAGTTTTGCTTTGGGAAGTCTGACAGGAATGACCCCATCACTGAGGGAAGGGAAGGAGGAGACTCTCCTCGAGACTGGTTAAGAGTTGAGAAGCAGTCTAGCATGTATTTGCTGACCTACGGTTAGCATCATGTCTTGCCTCATCACTTCCCCATCAGTGGAACAGGGAAGTATTGATTATTATTGTAAATCAGTGCACGACTCAGAGGGAAAATAATGAATAATTATTAGGAAGACTTGTAATTTAAAGCTTGACTTTATAACAAGCAAACATAATGTTTTGCTCTGGCCAGGAAAACTACACAGCTTGGATTCCAGTACCTTTATAATATGGAATGTCCTCTCCCTGCTCTGCTAAGAGATGTCCTTCCCAATGGTATTCATGCAGTGGTTGAGTAGGTATAACCTTGGGTTTACATAGTATCTTCTCCAGTTGGACCTCAAAACTGGTTGTCCAATGAGAAACTACAGTTTCATAAATACTTGGTAAAGCACTTAATTGTGAAAATAACTAGTTTACCTCACAACATCAATTTGAAAAATTACGCATTAATTTTTGAGGTGCAGCCGCCTTCCCTGGAGGACAGAACTACTGATCTCATCTGTACCTAAAACCTTGGCTTTGTTTGCCAGCAGGCGTGTCTGATCTGCAAATAAAATTTGGCTCACCGTCTCTGTTTCCTTATAAACACCCTTGACTGCACCTTTGGCAGAACACATGATAATTAAAGAGTTGTGGCTTATACTGTGCAGGCTGAGCAGAGCTGGCAGGGAAGAGTTCAGATGACTAGCATGCCACACTGAAATATTAGGTTTCCTTCTACTTTCCAGTGGCATTTACCAGCAAAATAAAGTTGAAACTCTCAAAGAGCTAAAATGTTTGTGTTTGGGGTTTCTTTCTTATTATTTGCTTAATATACCAGTATTTAAGCTTGAATTATCTATGCAACTGGCAGACAAATAAATCAACATAAACAGAGCGCAGGGGTTTAAAAGATCTGAGGTCTGAATCAGAACCGCCACCTGAAAAATACTTTCTTTACCTACATGAGTTTTAAAGCATCCGGATCTCATTTAAATATACTAAATATATGAGATGGTTCAAATTCCCCAGAGGCAGTTAACAGCAGAGTTCCACCAATACAAACCCCATTGATAGTCGCACTAGACACATTTTTTCAGTGTTTGAGATTATACTTGTTTAAAACTGAAAAAACTTCAACTGCTGCAAACTGATTTTTTTAGCAGTTTTTTTGACGTATTTTGTTTTCAAAACAAAATTTTGTTGGATCTTTGTTTCCACTGGATGCTGGCCATCACTAGCTAAGTAATTCCACATGGACACCTCTCATTTCCTCAATGCTTAGCTTCTATATGGCTTTTAGTCTACAGAATTGCCACTCTCTACCCTCATTCTTGACTGTAGGGATTTCATCTTCTGGGACGCGGCCCTCCTTTTGTCCACAACGTCCAGGGAATGTTCTGAGGCGCACCAGAGAAATTGAACTGGGATGTCCTGAGGCTTTCCAAATCTGTGCATAAAGTGTACAAAGGTTCTTCATTCCTGTAGCTGACTGGCTTCCAAATTTACTCCCAATGTGTTTTTTCATCCTTAGTTTATAATTTTGGCACTGATTCATTCCTGAAATGAAAACCTCTTAAAGAGCAAAGGCTGATGCAGATAAAACCCTCTGGGTTATGATCCATTCATCTGGAGCCAAATGGCCCGCTCATTAATGTCATTTGCCTTATGACCAATTACTAGATATTTCCTTATTAAGCAGAAAATCACTTTTGCCCGGTGTTGTAAACTAGCTTAATAGCACTTCACCTTCTTGCACATCATAGCAGTTGGAAAAAGAACATTGGGAACATAGGGTTCATTTACTGGCCATTTCAGCATTTGAGAGGGTAATTTTATTTTATTCTACTTTAATTTATTTTACTTTATTTTCAAATAGAAGTGGATAGTGAGAGTATTTGTCTTATCTCAGTATGGACATTAAAACTGGAAGATGTCAGAGCTTTAGCTCTTTAGCATCTAAAAGGATGTTATTCCTGAATGTCTTGGTGCTGGTTTTTTTTGAGTTACAAGACTGAACCCACCAGCCTGGGAGAAAGAAAAGGCTTTAATTCACCTGTTATCTTTTTTTCAAGCCAGGCCTACAAGCTCCATTTCCATCTGTCTCAGTGCACCAGTCTTTCCTGGCTGTGGGCTTCTGGTAGCACCTGAAGGACCACACGGGTTTGGAAGCCGCCTGCTTCATCCAACTATCAACACCCGCATTACACTGGTCTTTTGTCAAATAAGGTCCTGTGGTCGTATGGTTCTTCTTGGCTGTTCTGGGAAGTTGTCATTCTCAGCTTTCCCAACCCCAGAACATTTGTTCCCATTTACAGAGAAGGATAATTGCTCTGTACGTTGCATGTTTGCATGCAGCAATCAGTACATATTTACTAAATATACATATTCACAAATTTAGACAACAGCCGCCTTTTCCTAGTTGAGCAAACTACGTGCTTTTAACCTCCTGTCCTAGAATACATTCTTCATGCCCCTGAAGCTCCTAGTCTCCTTTTTCTGTGCCTGTTTCAGTTTTAATTTACCTTAATTCTGATATCTTAAGTGGGGAGATCTGTACCAAATGCTCTGGGCCCACGTGGTACAGAAAATTGCCCCATCCTCCTGGGCCTGACATGCCTTGACTCGTGTTCTAGGATTGTGTCTCACTTCTTTGTGGCCATGTCACCAAGCTTGCTTTCCATCTTGAGGATGACAAATACGGTCAGGTCATCCCCCGTTGCTGCCAACTGAGGTGTTCGCACTTCACTGCAAAGTTATTACTGCTACTAGTCCCTAAAAATCAGTCACTATTTACACTGTTATTTTTTACCAGGAGGTCTCTATGGCTGGTTATGAGCATGAACACAGCTACTTCCAGATAAGTGTGGACCTTTCCCAGTAGCGGGTTGTAGCTAATATACTCTCACAGTGGCTTTAAAAGAATCCGATGCTCTGGTCTAATCTATCTGATGGAATAAGATGAGTTTCAACTACTAAACCCTCCCTCCTGAGGCCAAATGCTTTAAAGTAAGATCTGATGCAGATCCTTATCCTAGGACTGTCAATAATGTCTGCAGAGCACGTCACCTCTTTTTCCTTTCAAATGTAGTTTATTCATTTACTGATGTTTCCAAGTCAGCCAGCGGTTAATATACAATATTGTGTAAATTGGGTGGAGCTGATTTAATTAATAAATGGCACAGAGTTTAGCTAAAAATTTACATTAGTATTGCCAGTGAGAGCATGCAGAAGTCATAACTAGGACCCTGCCTCCCGTGCACACACACAGAAAGGAAGAATTTGAATTTGGTTATAAATTTCCCAAAGATTCAAGTGGAGATTCTTTTTTTGTGTATCTTCTGACTCTGGAGCTTTCATGTTTGAGGCTTTTCTCCACTAGTATGAGCCTTAACAGAAACCTCCTTTGTTTGAATGTTAATTGAGATTCTCATGTAAACTCACTTGGCTACGGGTCTTGCAGCTTTTCAAAGTTAAACCAAAAAAATCCAGGAAGATGCAGTGAAAAATAATGAATTATTATTATTTTATTTTTTCCCCCCTAAAAATATGACCTTTGCATAGGTAGACCTGTAAAATATTTCTCTCTATTTCTTCTGTGACTAAAACTAGTTTCCCAGCTGGTGATGCTTCTGAGCAATGTGTGGAGTGCTGCACAGGAAGAAGTTGGCACCAAATGTTTGAAATGTAGGTTGGATGACACAAAGGGGTTCATGCACATGGGCACAACCACCAACACACAGTTGGGACTCCAGAACTGGGTTTAATACAGGACATGAGGCCTGAATTGTGGTAGCACAGTGGTTTCCATCATCCAGAATCACAGGCTTTTGTGTTCCTTGTTATATTTATGAAAATTATCTGATGCTGTGAATAATTCAGGGAACTTCAATACTATATTTTTAATCTTGCGTTTTGTTTTGCTTTTGAACGCACTCATTTTCAAACTTGTGGTTTTCAAATGACAACAACTGTCATTTTGCTCAGGCATAACTCATTAAGGAAAGTCTCATGACACTTCATATTTTTTGGTTCGTATGTAGAAATTCCCTGTCAAGAACAATAACATTTTCTGGTGTGAGTTCCTGAGTTTGTGAACTTGGAATGTGTTTTCTGTGGGTCCTCATCATTTTTCATGCTAGGGTGAACATTCCTGGTTTGCTCTTTGAATGTTTGGTAAAGCAAACACAAAAAAAGAGGTGAAAAGTTAGTAAGTATAAAAACGGGAATGAATGTTACCAGAAATTTCCAAGTATTTGCCCAGCCCTGGCAACACATCCTCTGCTTTTGCCTGAATGATTGGTCTTACTTTAAACATTCACATTTGAACAGCTGGATTCATTATTGAACCAACTATCAAGAACCAAGGGATACGGCCTTTATCAAATTTAATAAACCTTTGAGGGCTGCAGAAAGAATACACTTGTCCTTAAAGATCAGCCTGTTTCAATGAAAACTAAACAGAAACTCAGATCAAATTCTTGCTTGCAGATACATTGTGAATGCTAGCTGTTCAGTGTTGTGCAATAGAAATTAGTAATTTTAACATAGTGTTGTATTTCTTTTGATGACCTACAATGTTAATTCTCACTTTTTCTTTTCTTTTTTTTTTTTTTTTTGGTTTTTCTTCTCCTTTGATATGGAGATCAGAATCTGGCCTATATGTTGTAATATGGTAAGAGAAGTATACAAATACAAGCATGTCTAAATATGTGGATACAAGTCAGGCTATTAATTCAGAAAGCCTTGCCACATTTATTAATGTTCTATGTTATGAGATTAAAGCTATAACATAGAGTTATGTGAATTACAAACAACTCTTTAGCAAGTCATATATTAACCATAATAATTTTTAAAGGGTGGAGTGTAAGTTATTGAACATTGTAGGAAAAAAATCAAGTAAATGAGTTAGCTCAGGGGTGGGGTGGCAGCAAACTGCTTGTGGAGACTCTTACTCTCTGAGGTGATGGAGGTTAAATGCATTACAGAGCTTATAGTCTTGCTCCCTGGAGAGAAAGGGGGCCAGACGTTTCTAGCTGACATGTCAAGGACACCACACATTTGCCCTCCTGACTAATGGTGAGATACTGAGCTGATAGCAAGGTTGCGGTGGCAATTTTCAGGGAGAAAAATGGAACACAATAGGTGGCTCCTAATTAGAGAGGAGGGCGATGTGCTGGGACAATCTTTACATTTCAGAGGTCCACTAGCTGATGGCAGAGTGAGCCTGAGACCACTAATACAAACTTGAAATATTAGGAAAGCATTAATGGCCAAGAAGGTATTTGAGGTAGAATTTTCACAGACAAGAATTTTCCAGTTTAACCTTCATAAGGAAAGCTTGTACACCAAACTCAGGCCTGGTCCTGCACCACTGAAACCAGTGTTGTTCTAGCAACTGGTTAAACAGAGGAGTTTTTTCCCAAGTCTCCATTCTACATCACTGACTTAAGAGTGGTGGGACAGATACATAGACTCAGGAGGGAGGGGTATGCTACAGTGGTGGAGGAGGGATATGCACATGAAAGAAGATGCCTGGGAAGTGGTGGGATTAGTGTGTGAAGGAGAGAAAGCTGTAAGGAGATCAGAGTGTAATAGTGATAAAGGGAGGACTTGGAGCAGGCAGGTGGAAGGGGCACCAGGAAGGGAGAGCCCTACTCAATCCTGGTGTCACAACTCAACCTGAAAGTTATTTCACATTAAATTTGGGAACTCCAGACTCATAAAACAAACAAACAAAAAACCAAACAGCACTTGCGTAGTGGAAATTACATCTTCCTGCTAGCAGATGCTGTACAGCAACATATTAATAAGGTTTGGACCTGGAGAAACACAGCAAACCAAAGCTGTGATTCCTACTTGCAGAGCTATTTTACTGCAGCTATTTTAAGTCTCATCAGAAAGTGATGTGTTAATTTTAATATCCTTCTAACATAATTCTTCATGAAAGTCCCATTTACAAAGAGGTTTACGTAGGTAAGCAGAAATGCTCAGAATATGGAACATGCTTTAGGAGACCAATATTGCTTCTTTATTAAAAAGCTCTTGAGAAGTCTTAGACATTGTCCTGAAGAGCTTGATAAAGAAAGTGAGGACGTAATAGATAACATGAGAAAAAGGACTTAAAGAGCGGCAACACTGTTCCAAGGAGCAGTATTTTCAGCTGCACTGAGACAGACCTAACGGAGGAAGTGAGAAAGTGAAGGTGTGGGGTTTACATGTTGGCTAGAACTGGTTTTGAGCTTAGCTGCTTGCTAGCAATGATGTGCAAAATGTTGCAATAGATCACACTGAAAGTTAGGTGGAAGGAAATGCTCCATTGATTTAGGTACATGACACACACGCAGCAACAAGAAGCAGATACCTACTGCTCCTGCCGGGCTCCTGCCTTTCCAGCTACCTCTCTCACCCAACAAGCCTCACTAACACACCCTCCCTTAATCCTCTGCGGGGAGCTTTGGGGCTTGGTGCAAGAAAAGACCTTTAGCAGAAGGAGGGAGGGTTGTTTGGAGAATGAAATCCAGTAAACTCCAACCTCGGAGTGAACCTGCTGGGGCTGATTTGCTGCCAGCCCCTGGGAACAAAACTGGAGCCCTCAGTTCCTGCATCCCAACAGCTCCTGCAGCCTGGAGGGTTCACACCGCTCGATCTGGCACCTCTTCCTGTGTCAGAACAAGGCACTGTGTGCGCGATTTCGACATGCTGCTGGTTTTGTTCTAACTGCCAAGAAACACTAGTTGTGTTATTATGAAATGATTGAGGAGTATTTGCTCATACAAATTATTTGTTTTAAGAGTTTAGTAATTAAATGTCAACATAGAGTGTTGGTATCTGAAAAGCTCTCGGGTGAAAGCCCTGCTCTAACTTGAAACTATAATAAGCTGTTTCTCTTCTCCCAAAACAGATTTGTTCAAAACACCCTATTCAGTAGAATGCATCTCGCTGTAACATGCACGGTCTTTGGCCTTCAAGGGCACCCTTGTGCAAAGGGCGTGCTGCATTAATTTGTTCAGCCAATTTAGGGTGTGCGGCATTAATTTGTTTGGCCAATTTGTTTAGAATCTGGCAGAGGCACCCAGTGCAATGTCTGTGCGTAATGCCTGTGTCATCTCTACACCAGATCTCAAGAGTGAGAGATTTACTGCGTGATGCCTGGCCACACCTGGAGTCCATGCTCAGGAGAAACGAAGGTAGGAGCCCAAGAGACAAGGTGCTTGCTGAGGGTGAGGATGGAGGTGCTTTTTGTACTTTGAACGACTGATTTCCACAGGCAGTGCCTGAGCTGTGGGAGTTGGTTATGGCATGAGTGCCATTCCCTGCTGTCACCTGGGACACAGTGGGTGACAATCATACCTGCAGGACACCCTGCTTCGCCTCAGTGGAAGCCATACACAATTCAATATGAAATGACAGCATTTTGGTGGAATAGTGTGTAGTTCACTGCAGATTGTTAATGCTGTGCCCAACAAGCTTTTGATTTTCATAGAAATAATTTATTTTAATTGTATATAATTTTGTATGATGCTTCTCTCTTGTTTCTTGTAATGCTTAAGATGAACTGTAACGCACTTTCAAAAATATTCCTTTGGAAGGACCAGCTAGTTTTAATTAAAAGTTACAAAAGTGACCAATTTCTTATTTAAAAGTAAGCAACCATTGTTCAAAATATGAGCACCCATGGGCTTCAACAGGAGCTTCCAGACATCCAGCACTAGGCTTGAATTGTTGATGAAAATCCTCGTCCCAGCAAGGGCTGGGATTAGAGCTGATGGGAAAAACTGTAACGCTTTCTATTTTCCATTAAAATTTATTTTTCAGGAAAGATAAATACAAGCTAGCTTTATTCAGAATTTAGGCTAAATGTCCTGACACTTGTGCTGTCATTCTGGGAACACATCTGTATCCTGACAAAGACAGTGAGGGCATGGACATCACAGCAGAGCTTTTCCTTGACTTAAGTCAGATTTTTCACCCTGGGTGTTTACACTGCTGAATTTAACAGAGTAGGGAAGTGCAGGACAGGGTCCCAGGCTTAGGTGTGTATTCATATAGACCTTAATGTACACACATATTTTGTGAGCTACTGTCAAATAATGGAGTAGGGTGAGAATTCTGTCAAGTTTGTTAAAAGTCCTTCCACAGGGCATCAGGAAAACAGGTACGGAGTCACCAGCCTGGTTCACCAGGCACCTGGGAGTGAGGTCTCGGGGAGATGCTGGAGACTGGACCGTCTGCTTTCTGCAGGTGCGCAGAAATGCTCCTGTTTCCCAGAATAAGGCTGTGCATTCCAGAGCGTGTTAAGGATGCTAACGAGTGACCTACAGTGAGCTATACACTGTGCAATCTAAAGCCAAAGGCTTTATGTCAGGCTTAGAGATTTTGAATGGTAACACACTTTTCAAAGAGCCTCAAAGTAATTAGCCTTTCGCTCCAAGCTGACACACATACACTTTTAATATCAGGAATAAGGAGAAAGACTAAGGCTTCTAACCTCAAATCCATCGCAGCTTAGGCACTTTCACCTCGCTGGTTTTGTTATGACAGCTCTTTGTTTGGCTGATGGTGAGTGGTGTTTTGAATAGAAGTGCTTTTGCTGCGTGCTTTGCTACCTTCCCGTAATAAGGGAGGACTTGGAGGTTATGCAGCAAGGTGCTAATTGACATTAACACTCAAGACAGGAAATGCTGACACAATTTAAAATTAACATCCTGTCAATATACTGCTGACCTGTGTTAAATGTGTGCTTTGTCAAACTTTCAGAATTAGATTTTAATACAGAAACATTGTAATGCTGGGATTATTGCTGGTCTTGAGAAAACTAAATTTAATACAGTGAGAAGTCACCCAACTGTTTTCCATTTTACCTTACCTCAAAGAGAAAAAGTTAGATTTTGCCCTAAAAGGTCAAATATATATAAAGAAGTCTGAGAGCTAAAAATTACACCATATTTTTTTTCACGATCAATTCCTAAAAGAATCTGTCCTTCAGTTCTCAGTTTATTTTACATGTTGCCTTACCAATGACAATGACACCTGAAAATTCATGTTATGAAAGACGGTAGCGGATACATGGCATCTTGCACCAAACCTGGCTGTTGTGGTAACCTACCTATAAATTAAAATGAAAACAGGCTGACAGAAAAAAAACTCCAACCAAACATACAGCAATGGACCATAAAAGTGGCTCCTTTGCAAGTGTATTATTGATTCCTTAGCAAAGCAGCTATGAGGATATTTCTACTTCTTAGTGACTCCTAGGAGAACTGGAGAAGGGAAATGGTGTCATGTCACTAGTTCTCCAGAAAAATAATCACCAGGTGATGTGGTGGTATTTATCAATCATCATTAAAAGGTACACAAGTAACCTTAAAGCACAATGTACCTCTTTTGTTTGTGGTTGGTGGTACCTAATTTCATACACAAACTGTCCCATTGACTGCTCGTGTGTGAAGCTCTGGGGGTGCTTGCACAGGGAGTTACACACTGTTTTGTGGCTTTGAAGAAACAAGTGGTGCTGTTCACTGTCAAGCAAGTCGAAGGCTTTGCTTTGGAAGGAGGAAGACGCGAGTCAGAATAAAGCCAAATAAGAGAAAGAGAGCACACCTGGGTGCGGTCTGGTCTGTGGAGGAGGCTGTTTGCTGAACATTAATCAGACATTGTCCCAGGCATTAGGAACAGCACACAAAAAAAAGGCACGAAGCCAGGAAAAGGGTGAGGAGAAAGGAAGGATTCAGAGGAGAAGACCAGACTGCGTGGAAGGAGCAGGAGGTGGAGCGAGACAGTTTGAAACGAGAGCTGCAGGCAGGGGCAGCCCTGCGCAGGCTCGGGGAGTGGGGAAATGTTTCAGGAAGGTGGTGCAAGCTACATATCACTCCTGGCAAACTTTCGCTAAGAAAACTGTAAGTGGGTGGCCCGTTGCTATATGTGCTTCCCACCGACGGTTCCTGGGAGCAAGCCAACATTGTGTGTTGCAGTTAAAGTTACAGCAGGACTGGAGAAATATTGGCTGTAGCCCTGGTTCTGCAAATTGTTTGCACGGGGCATCTATTGCCGCTAACAACCTGGTGCTCCGGAAGGCGGCCGCTTCGGGTCGTGCGTTTGAAACGAGGGAGGTGCTCCCATGGGGAGACACTGTGCTGCTGGAAACGAATTCTTTAAGCTGCCACATTAGGTGGAAATTCTCTAAAGCAACAGCCACTGGGCAATCTTATCCCATGCTACAAGGTACTAGTTGGGCTGGGGCAGAAGAAAATGAAAATTGTGAACGGAACATACATCGGAGACTTGGACATTTTCTCTGAAATTGTTTGGTGAAGGACTCTCAGCACAAAATACCATCAAATGGGCTGTGTTTTGCTCTTTCCAGGAAAAAAAATAAAGGATTCTTATTTCCCATTTTTCTTGTACAAAACCAGCAAATTCTTAGTAATGAACTCAACTGTCATGGTCACACTGTGCTGTTGGGGAGAAAAAAAATTACCTTCCACTACAAAATGTTTACATTGGCTGCTGAGGTTTCTCCTGATTTCCTCTGTTGGGAATGAATAATTAAGAAGTGAACCGAGAGGTGAAAAAGGCCTCTATGTGTTTAAGTCTAATGTCACAGCTTTTCAAGGACAAAGCTTTTAGTACATTAGAAAGGTTTCTCTGTCAAGCAAATGAATTCAACAGCTAAGCAAGACGCCAAGAAGAGGAGTCAAACAAAGCCGAGAATTCCCAGTAGGAAGCTTTTAGTATGCACTTACGACAGGTATTGCATGAAATGGATGCAGAGCACACATATGTGGGACACGCAGGCAACACACATAAGGTGTTAATAGTCTAAGCTGATGCCAAGGAAGAAAAAGAGCAGACAGGGTCAGCTACTGTTTCCTGAGCTAAATGTTCCTTTTCTTGTGGTGGTCAGAGCCAGGGGTGGTTTTACAATGTGCAAAACATGCACTTGTAATTAAAATGAAACTCACACTGACAGAGGAAGGGGATGGTGAATGTTGACCTCACGTGCTGCATCTGTAGAGCATTTGGGGACACATTCTTTCAGTAGAAGTGATCTTGACTTTTGATATTCTTTTCTAATAAAAGGTGAGCAGGAATAAAGTTATGTGTTAATTTGTATGCGTTGCATGAAGCCAATTCTCAGGAGAAGCCAGTGCTGATGGTACTTTAGTATAGAGAACTACCCCTATATACCTTTTCATTTTCTATCCTTCTGTTTAAAAACAGGAATGTTGCCGTTACTTGTAAACAGTGGAAATTAAAACACTAAATAGGAGAAAGAAAAAATTATAGAGGTTTTCATTATCTGTTCTGCTTGTTTTCTGCCGTTAGGCTTTTCAACACTGTTCACATTCAGGTGGGTTCCCATACCTTACTAACACATCTCCCCAAGTTTGACTTGTAAATATGCCCTTTTGAAATAAGACTTGGAATAGGAGCCACAGCAAACTTTGTCCATTTTCAGATGCACCTTGGCTGATACAGGTGGGCCTACAAAGAGTGTGGAATTTCTGTGTCAGAACCACTGTGCCGCAGACCATCCTGCATAGCTGCCCATAGGAACGTGGAGGCTCCAATCCTCAGCTGGTGAGTCCTGGCTTGAGCTGTGCTCTTCTGCTTGCCTGGGGGAAAAAATATCTCCCCTGCTCTTTTGAATTTAAGATTCCTGCAGAGGACAGAGAAGTCTTCCCTGCTCACAGCCCTCCTAGGCTTTTTAATCTCCTGTACTAACCAAAGAATCAACAAGTATATCATCTTCATCTCAATGAGATAAGATCCTTTAAGAGGCAGAGCACTCTACCTTCCAACAAACTCATACATAAAAGGTTAATTTAGAGTGTGCAGATATCTGTGCATGTTGAGCGACTGGAGAGCTTGAGGGATTCTTTTTATTCCTCCCATTCTCTTAGCGTTGGCTGGCGAGGGCAGGTTGAACGTATGACTTTACGTTACAGAGCACCTCTCCATCACCCAGGCCTTTTGTCAATTCACCAAATGTGACAATTACAGCATTTCAGAGATGAGATTTTCTAATCCTATTACTCATTCATCAACCTACGGATGATAGCAGAAGCCAGATCGAACAGTGCCAAAAGAGCAGTGAGGAGCCTTCTCCAGTGCTGTGAAACTAGGCTTAGCTCAGGCACAATAGGTGTGTAATTTAAGGTTTTGTTGAGCTGAAATCCAATCACATACTTGACTGGTAGATCACAGAAAGACACAGACAAAAAGAATGAGATAATTCTACCTCACACAAACACTTGAATCCGGCTTTGACTTAATAACAAGTGTGTGATCAACCTTACAGAATTTCTTTTTTTTTTTTTTAAATTTGAACTTAGAGATGGGATGGCACTGAAATACTTTTCCTACTAGGGTATCAGCCAGTAATATTAGAAAACACAAACAAACAAACAGAAAAAAAAACACCAGAAGGAAATGGAAGAACTTGCTTAGATAAATGAATGGAAAAAATGCAGATGCTCATTATATGAACAGTAATATGAAAATTTAACTTCTGGGCTTAGCTCAGTGCTGTCTTTTCAGCAGGTGGTACCCATTGCTTTCCTGAGGATGGAGAGGATCTAGCACAAATACGAGGAGAACAAAGCTAAAAAAGTTAAACCTTAACTATAGAAGGAAAATGTATACTGTGAGCCTTGCTTCTCTCTCTTGCAACTAAACCACTCCTTTTACTTTGTACTATTTCAGGCAGGTGGAAGAGGAGTGGTGGAGCTCTGGTGGGAGGTGCAGGTGGGTGCCACTGCAGGGCACAGCCATGTGCAGGGAGGGGAACAAGGGGGGAGAAACGGGGGCTGAACCGCTGTCTTCTGGGGAAACCAGAAAGAGGATGCTCTCTGTGTTTGAAGCTTTTCATTAGGTGGTGTATTATTTAGATTCAGTCTTGTAAAGGAGAGAGTTCAGCACAGCTCTCTGCAGTAGGAACTTTCACATTTATGACCATCACCATCATCAGCGCTGTTCTTCCATGCACTGTAGCAGTCCAGCTTCTGCAGCCATGTAAAAGTACTCTGTGAAGACCCAGCTTCAAAAAACACATTTCCATAGCTGTGGTGTCCATCTCAAGCTCTTTGAACTAACAAGTTCAGTAGGGTTAACAGTGCATGAAATTAGGTACTAACTTGTAGGTGTCATAAGGTGGACACTGAGAAATATGGAGACATCAAACTAGAGGAGGCATTAAAAACATGAGTACAAACCCACTGCTGGGAAAAATCACAAAAAGGTTTAATGACTCAGGTCTGGCAGAGCAGCAAGTATTCTAATATAGTAGGGTGGTGTTTAGTTTTATTTTGTTTTTGAAGTTTGCAGATCAACAAATGCCTGCAAGCCACAACTTGATATGTAAGGCTTCAAATACCTTCCATCCAGTGACACGACCATTGGGTCAGTTATGTGCAGTGGGCACAGTGGCAGCCCGTGAACGTGGGCCGGGTGCACATGGAAGCCAGTTGTCAGAGCTAATCTGCAGCAACAGGTAACACTCGCACTGTCCTTGTGCCAAGACGAAGGAGCCAAGCCCTGGTGTCAGTCATGCAGTGACGAGCGAAAAAAAAAGAACAAACTAAGAAGCTCAGAGAGATAAAAAGGAAGGGGAATCCTGGGGTCAAAGAGTTAAAGTGAAGTTTGAGGCTTGGCATTAGTCACAAGAGACCAAAATCCAAGCAATGTTTTGCTAAAGAAAAAGTAAATAAATTACCAATTTGCAAGATATTAGACTACAAAGCATACAGAAACAACATCAATGAAAATAGAATTTTTTTAATAAATGAGTTAGCGGAGCAAAATCCCACAAAAATGAAACTCATATTCAAACATGACAGAGAGATATTTTCAATGGTTCATAGGCATATGAGGAGATTGAGCTTATGTTCCAAACAGAGGGGAAAAAAGAAGATATCAACAACACAGTATAATCTGAGAAGCTCAAAAGGATTCTTATGTGGTTCCCAAACTGCAGAGATCTCATAAACATTGAGATTTCATTCAGCAATATAAACTCTGACATTTGACCAGCCAGTTGCCTTGGGGGCATTAGCTAAAATAGCCTCAGCTTTAAAAATGAAATATGAACTTCCGAAGACTTTGGTAGTTGCTTTCCGGTGACACTTAGACAACCCGTATGAATAGTGGCTGCTGGATGGATCGGTATCTCTAGTTTAGGAAGAGGCTGTGGATTTTGGCTGTGTTTAGCCACAGATACCCTCTCATCTAAACCCATTCCTTCCCTTTGGCTTGCAGATGTAGGTAGCTCAGCTGTCTTTCACCCATACGAAGACAGGTGTAGTTTTCACCACCCTTTTTGCCTGTCAAGCAGCCAAACAACGTGATGGTTAATGGTGCGTAGCAGAGTTGGTGCCTGGGGTGGCAGTGCTGCTCCTTGGGTGTTGTGATCACCCAGCTGATCCACAGGGGCTGGATCCTTCCCTGTCTTAGGCAAGGGGCACAGACATCACGGTCCTCTGCCATATTCGAGGGAAGAGGCATCAGGTATTTGCCCTCCCACCTGGCATGTGGATTTTATAATTCCTTTTTCTAGTAGAATACAGTTTGGGATCTTTTGTGCTGTGAGCCTTAGCCCGTGAGTGGCACCCACTGCAGAGCAGACCCTGTGGGTGTGCGACAGGCACCAGAACAAACACAGTTGTCAGTGGTCTTGTGGGAGCTCTGGGATGTCACTCACCCCACAATGAATAGGGAGAGGAAGGAGGAAACTGTGGTCAGCACTATCTGTATAAGTACATCTGCTAATGACCTGTGCTTCGTCAGGTGTAAATGTATGCACAGTTCAGCACATCAGCAAGTGCTCTCCCTTTATAGACGCACACGCACACTGCCGCTGTGTTTTAATAGGTATGTCCTTTTGTGATGTTATACAGCTCCAAAGTCCTACCCAGACTAACAGTGAAAAAATATATGTTTTTTTTTTTTTTCCCCCTGCTGACTTCTTGATATCCTGGAGGAACAAGAATGGTGTTGGGTTTAGTTTGTTTTAGACTATCCAGGTGAGCATCCACTCATCTGTGTAAGCCCCTGACATATCTCACCTCTAGCCACTGAATCAACTGCTGGGACAGCCATGTGATTTCCCTGCTTTCATCCAACATCACAAAGACAATGAGCTAAACTAGCTTACAGATCATGTTGTCTTCCTGGCCGCGAAGTAGCTTGATTCATGTGTTTCCAATACAAGGAGGACATAAGGACTTGTTTGGTAATATTGTCAATATGGTCCCTTAAACTCCACGGGCTCATTTTCTGCCCAGCCCCGTCCTCAGTGTTGCGGGTCTCTGCTGACTTTGGCAGGATGGCACGTGGGGAGGAGAGTCGGCTGGGTAAGTCACCCATGAACTGCTTGACTGTGCCGGGTGGCTGTGGCCAGGGGCTGCCTGCAGGGGTGGCCTCTGTGAGAAGACACCAGGGGCTGTCACATGCCAGACACAGCACAGGGAGCACGTTGTCTCCACAACAGACCCACCACAGGCAGCAGCTGAGACCATCAGCAAAGCTGGTGGCATCTCGGTGAAAATGCATATAAGAAAGAGCAGAATGCTGCACAGGGAGGAAAAAAGTGTGAGAGACAGCCCTGCAAGCACCAGAGATGAAGGAAAAGGACTAGGTGTTCCAGGTGATGGAGCAGGTGTTTCTCTGCAGTCCATGGAGAACTATGTCAGAGCAAATGTCCACAGTGCAGCCCATGGAGGACCCTGTGCTGGAGCAGGTGAATGTTCCCTGAAGGAACTGCAGCCCATGCAGATCCCACAGAGGAGCAGGTTCTCCTGGCATGAGCTGTGGCCTCTGTGGAGAGCCCACGCAGGAGCAGTCTTGTCCTGAAGTACTGCAGCCCATGGAAGGATCCACGCTGGAGCAAGGGACACATGTGGAGGAAGGAGTGACAGAGAGAAGCTGTTATGGGCTGGCTGTCACCCCCTGCTCCCCATTCCCTCTGCATCGCTTGGGTGAGGTAGAGGAGCTGGGAATGAAGGAGTGAAATTGAACCTGGGAAAAAGGGGTGACATAGGGGAAGGTGATTTAGTATTTGTTTCTCATTGTCCAAATCTATTTTAATTGGCAATCAGTTACATTAATTTTCCCTAAGTCCAGCCTGTTTTGTCTGTGACAATAATCGGTAAGTGATCTTCCTGTCTTTATTGTAACCTATGAGCTTTTCCATCTTATTTTCTCCTCCTGTGTTGTTGAGGAGGGAGAATGAGCGAGCAGCTGGGTGGGCACTTGGCCAAGATCAACTCATCACAACAATATATGAGTTTCAGTAGGAAAAGAGATCTGATGTTGAGTTGTATAACTTTAACCAAGAAGCATCAATTAAATATTCTTATGTCTACCTGGAGTGTGCAGAGTGTTCAGTTTTGGCACTCTTCAGACATTAAGGTGGAGTATGTGTCATAATGCAACAAATTTGATCCTTCCCTAACTTCTCAAATCAAAGCAGCCAGGACAAACACCACTTCTCTCCCTTGCCTCCCTTCACCCTGCCCAGCCCTTTGGAGACTTCTGGAAGTAGTGGCAGCTCCAGCCACCTCACCAAATCCTGCTCTCTGCCTCTAAACCTCCACCTCTGTCAAGGGCCAGGGGAGGATGTGTTTGCATGACTCTCTTCTTTTGGTCTTCGTGCTCTTTCTCTTGGTTCCTTGTCAAACTCTAAAAAAAGCTCTTTGGGGCCACAGAACTAGGCTTGAGTTTGGCCTCAAAGAAATTTAAGTTCCATGTTCCTGTCTCTGTAGATCCCAGAGCGTTGCTGTGAAGTGTCAGACTCTGCGTTGGTTGGTAACTAACAGCAGCAACACTTAACGAAGTTGAGTGAGGATGATGTTTAAGCATTTCTCATCCTAAGGAGCTACTGTGGCAGCTGTGGAAGGCTCCTACAGTCTGGGTGTGATCTGAATAACCTCTCTCACTATGGTTCACATTAAAAATTTTGATTATCTGTCAGACTGCTGCTCCCCTTCTCTTGAGCTATCAGAGTTGCAACACTCTGTAGAAGTCATTTACTTGCCAGCGGTACCGTTAGCCCTTTGTGAACGATTAAGCTGAGGTCGGAGGTTGCAATATATCAAATTTGCAGACAGTATTAAATTTTATTTTTACTGAAAGGAACTTTTTGTCTCTTTTATCAGGAGGAAAATTAAGCTGTGAACTGGAATTCCATCAGGCTGTCTACTGTGAAGCCCTGTGGCTTTAGCAAAGGGGCAGCAGTGGTCAGAAATGACACTCAAGAGGTAAATTTATTTCTTTTTTATTAAAAAGGATAAGTTATGACCTGTACAGTATATCTTAAAGAAGGAGGGAAGTTAACACGATACACTATATTTTCCCATTGCTTTTAAAAAGGTTGATATTGCAGTGTACAGAGTTCTGGATGGGAGGGAAGGGGGTGCTGAGCTCCCACTGAAGTTGAGGGTACGGACGTGCCTCCCTCCCCGTCTGCCCCACTGGTAGCAGCCTCTGCTCCTGGTTATCAGATGAAATGTGGGATGTTCTCTTCTCCTCTGAAAAGGCCATGGAAGTGTGAGATAAATATTCTGCCTGTCTGATTATAAATGGACAAGGGGTTCAGGACAGGCTTTTGGAAAAGATTTTCTATTTGATTCTGGAGTTGAAAGTTTCTTGAGGTAAGACTTTTAAAACCTTTGAAAACACATCTTCAGCGTGGGCTTCTTATCTCACCAAAACCACTTGGAGTTTTGCCACTAATTTCTGGGAACTGCATAACTTTGAAAAGTTCTGTTCAGATTTACTATCTTTGTGATTTTTTGCCATTCTAAAGAATTGACATATATTTAATAAATGGAAATAATTTTATTATAAAACCAAACTACAGGGAAACCCTGTCACTCCCTGGTTTACAGAGGGCAAACATTTTGGGTTCTAAACACCAAGTGAGAAATTCCCAGATGTGCTGGATATCTGGTCAGCACCCAGCCAGGCTGACGCTGCCTTTCACCTCTCTGGGGCTGTATTCTGCAGTTTGCAGGAAGGATTATCTTTTGGACCTAAACATGCATGTACGTGCTTGTTCCCTTCATAGGGATATGAGATGCCCCTTTCTGTCCTGTACATATATCAAAACACGTGTGTGAGTCTCAGTAACTCGCATGCTGACCTTGTCGCTGTTTGTATGCAGCTGGCCAGCTGTGGTTTACACATGGACATGTTTGATTTTGTGTGCAATGATGATATCAAATTAGGCTGCAAGGATCCAATGACCTTTTCATTTTTCTCTAAGCTTAAAGGTTTGCCCAGCTATATTTGACGTGGATTTCTCCTCCCCTCTTTGCTGCACAGTGTTACGTTCCACTCATCCATATCTCCTGTATTTCCACCTGAAAGAAGGCGGAATTTCAACAGCAAGAAAAGGGATTCTATTGTGCTCTGTATAATTTAAAAAACACCCTGTGAGATGAGTTGTGCAATTTTAATATTCGCTGTCTCCAATGTAGACGATACAGTAGACCATAGTAAGAAAGGCTGATTAGCAGATCTCTGAAGATAGTTTTTTCAACTTGGCACATTATTTGGTGATAAGCGAGTGAAACAGTTTCTCAAGACCTGAATCTTTGGTACTCAAAAATGCATTTTAATGGCTGTGTGGGAAGCAGCCTTCAGTAAACACAAACACAGGAGCTCATGAGCCACACACAGAGAGAACTTACTTGCTTTATAGGTCTTAGGCCTCACTGGTGAGCAGCTGAGACCAAGGGAGTTCTGTTTCTGTCTCCAGCTCTAAATGAAAGACTGGTTGAGAAGGGAGAGGGGAAGGGGAGCATGCAATCAGTCCAAAAAGTGAATGGTAATGTTTTAATTACAATTCTATTGTTATTCTTCCTATTTGGCTGTTTGGAGTTATGTAGTTTGCATATTCATTCATTTAATTCTCACAGAGGTTTTTTTGGTGGTGTTTTTGTTTGGCAAAAGTTTCTTTCCAAAAAAAGAACAAAATTGTCATTAACAAGCTATAAGGGAAAGAAATAATAATCAGAAAAAAACTGTTTTCCCCATACTCAAAGTTTTCTGCAGGGTAGAGATAGATGGTTGTTATCATTTTGGTGAAATAGAGATATGAAGATAGTTTTTGTAGACAAGTGCAAGTGAAATTATGAAACTTGGCCAAATATAAAACTCCTCTAACCATCACCCAATGCAATCAAAGCAAACTGATAATTTTTATAAAGGCTGCGGTAATTGCTAGTTCCCTTCTTCAAACAAAGTCTTCCAGGGAATTCCTTCTGTTAAAAGCTTCGGTGTAATGCAGTGCTACATACCGTGTTAATTTCTTTCCCATAGAAGACATGTATTCACAGTATTTTTTGTTTGTTTCTTTTTAGCAAATAATGTTTAACTCATAGCAGACTTCCAGCTCTGGTGAAAGAGAAGATGCTTTTGCCCCACACAACCTTTGCATCTGAGGAAGTAAGTTGATCTCCTCGTAGAAACACTATCAAAATTACAACCTTCTTGACTAGTTCTTCATGTCCTGTCAAGAATTTTACTCATTATATGGACACTTCTCAGGATTTGGTGTCAGTGTGGACTAGACTTATAAGACCTTGCTGAGACAGTGGGCAAAGCTGCAGCCTCATCCACCTCCACAGCTGCTTGGGATTCCAGTTCTTGCTCTGAGGTCAGGACAGTGTTAGAGGTTCTTTCTTCAAGCCAAAGCCAACCTCAGGTGTTCTTGGGAGATGCACATGTACTGGAGCAGACCAGGTCACTGCATGAGCATAGGCCAGGGCTTGGAAAATGGGCTTAAGGTTGATTTGAGGAACATTTTCTGTCATTGTAGAGTTAGTCATAACAGTCGTTTCAGCCAGTAGCACTCTGATGGCTTCTCAGAACGATGATGTTTTGGGCACCTTCTGCACATGACCAGGGAGTAGGGGAGGCCACTGCAGACCCCACTCATGTAAGCTGTTTCCAGCTGTCACTGGAGATACTGAAAAGCAAGTCCCCATCACAGGTATTTCCTGCTGCCATCAGGTGATGTGTAGTGACTAAAAGGGTTGCCAAGGATGAGACAAGAACAGGCTGAAATAGACAATATTTAATGAGTGTATCCTGAGTTTTTTCAGAGTAATTTCCATATTTATACATACTATATTTTAATACGGCTTGCCCATCTACTCTTTTTCCCTAGCCTATGTTGTCTCCAGGCCTGAGAACTTTGTCTTTCTATTGTGTTCTGTCTCCTAGGCATTGTATAATGACAAACCAATTCCTTGCTTCCTAGTTAATGAATAGTCTCTAGTTTTTTCAGGCAGGAGTGTTAAAGAAAGCTTAGCTTTTAGCTATTAAAAAATATTCAGTGATATTTATGACAGATTTTCCACTTCTTCTTTCCTGCTGAACATAATCTTCAAGATCATTAAAGGGAAATTCTGAGATTTTCCATGCTCAGTGCTAATGTAGCACTTGTTTCATAATGAAGCTTGAAATGGTGGGGTTTTTGCTCTGCACACTATTAATGCTAAAGTCCACATCCTTATCTGATAGAAAACACCAAGAGCTCCACTGAAGTAAGTGAAGTCGGGATAATTTGCATCGGTTGAGGATGTGGCCCTATATCTGTTTGACATTATCATGCCTGCTACAGTGTGGGCACCAGCTGGGGTGCTGCTTCATTCCTGTGTGGGGTAGGAAGGGCCTCAGTGGGGGAGAATGAAAGTGGAGAATGGCCGTTGCTAGCACGAGTTAGGAATGAGCTGCTTGAAGCATAAGAGGATTGAAATAAAAAGGAAAACTCACCGTAACATAGCGAGACGCAACTGAAAGGACGTGAACTTAGGGAGGTTGCTCCGCTTCATGTTACCGCGGAGGGATTAGTGCCCAGAACAGCTCCCCCAGCCCACATCTGTGATCAGGGGTGGGAAACTTCTCCCATGCCCTGGGGTGTGCAGGTCAAACTGAATTGCTTAGAGGCTGTACCTCAAAGCCATATGGAGGCTTTAACTACTACTGTGCAAAAGGCTCTGTTTCTCAGGTGGAGCTGGCAGGAACCAGTTCTTCAGCAGCTGCGTTGGCTTTCTATTTGCATTTGGATGAAAACCAAGAGGTTGCCTTTGTATTTTTTTTCCCTTCTCTGATTTTCAATATAACTATCTCTACTCCTCTAAGCTGCCGTACTTCTTAAACATTGATGCTGTTTGCAGTGCTGTTGAGACCTGGTTCTGGGCTTTCATTTCATGATACTTGTGTCATAATCCACTGGAGGAGTCTTGCTAGAGGCACAGTCTCCCCTCCAGCCCCAGGGAGAACCCCTCTTGTCTCTGTGGCACAATACAAACTTCTGGGATTGTCATTCTGTCCAGATTACTGCAATAGCTGTAAAATACAGTATGCATTTTCAGTAGGTTGAACTGTTCCTTGAGCTGAATGAAGAGATCCTAGACAGCAGAAGAAATAATGTTTTTACACAACTTTTTTTTTTCCCCCAAATACATTTTTACAGTAGCCTTTCATTAGTAATCCTCAAGAAAATAAAACCTTGTAAATACTTGATCCAGCTGCTGTTAAAATAAGAACAAAATTCCTATTGAATTGAATAAGATCAGACTAGGGCTCCAAGTGACGGTCAACACAATTTTCAGTTCCTTTGCTCCCCTTCTTGCCCAATCCAGCAGTTACACATAAGAAAACTGGCCAGCTGCAGGATGGTGATTCAAGAAGGATGGGTGTGCTTCAGAATCCATTGCTCCAGCTGTCTCTGGCTGTTCTGGTGAGCCCAAGGCTTGTACTCTTCAGCCCAGGGATAGGGAATTACAAATTTGTACTGAAATAGAAGCCAGAGTTCAGAGTGAGGACACAGTAGAACAAAGCCCATCGGTATGGGAGAATTATAATAAATGGCATGAACAAAGCATGATCATTTCAAATTCTTACCAAATGTGACTTGTGATTGTCACTTTTCTTGGGAATACGGCCTTGCTAACAAAAAAGAAAGAGAGAAGCTGGTGATCTCTTTGGAATTAAAGGTTTAGGATATGACATGAGGAATTAGACGTGGGCCTCCTGTTAGCAAGAATGTTGACCCCCACACATAGTTCTGAAAATAAACCCTGTCTCCAACTCAGTTGTTTTTTTTTTTTCCCTTCCACTAAATAACAGGCATAGATGTCATTGAGGAGGAGAGTAGATCTCAGGATTGGAAACTTTTCATGTCGTTTTCAAATGCAGTTGTAAAACTGAGTGATGACATGTAAGTGTCCGCACCCAAAATATTTACAGATCAAGCTGTGAGGGTGCCTAGTTTTTACGGTGGCAATAGAATATTGCTTATTATTTCCTGGTAAATTTTTAGGCCTCAGTAATTATTATTAAAAAGAGAGAGCTGTAGCAGATTTGAGACTATAATTCGTAAGCCTGGCTTTTCACTATGGATTTACAGTCAAGAGACTGTTATGTGACATCCAGGCCCCTTCAACATTCTTTATCATAAGCATGTGCTTTCGGCAAGTAGCTCCACTGAACTCTGGGCAAGTGATGATGACACTTTCAAGTCAACAGCAGCATAAGGTGGCAGTAAAACATAATCTGCGGAACACTCAACTGGGACTCATAACATGGAGTCTCACTGCAGGACTGGGTGTGATTTGGATTTTCTCTGTTTCCTTCTGTGCAAACAGTGATGATCTCTTTTGTGAAGTTCTTTGCTGTCTGCAGAAGAGAAGTACTGTAAAAAGACATGCTTGCTATTATGTATATCTTTAAAACAAAGCTTAATGCTTCGGCGCTTTGCTGGGTTGGGGTCGAACCTGCTTAGCACTTTGTGTGATCAAGCTGTAGATTACATAGGCAGTGGTTTGTAATAAGAGCCTTATCACCAACAAAAACCCCTTCTGTCATTATCAGACAAGCAACAATCGTATTTTTAAAATGGTTGCCAAATGTGTTTATTTGAAGATGGTTGTTTCTAGCATGGCTCAAACCATTGTGTGGCAAGTGTTCAATTGCTTCCCACTAAAGCCAACATTTATAGCTTGGAAAACGCTGTTAGATAAATGTCAGTTTCTGCCATAATTTGTGGAATCAATACAAACTGAGTCAAAGAATCACAAACAGTAATGTAAAAATAAAATGATCTGCGTTATGGTTTTTAAGTAAATGATGATAAACTAATAAATGCCATTAGCTGCTGCCATTACTTTGTTGAATTTAGCTGATGTTACTGTGTTGACTTTAAAAGCTATCAGCTTAACTATATAAATCCATTTGACATGTCTTTATTCAGATAAAACTTTAATACTGCAAGTGTAGCAAATTAGATGCAAATGCTCTTTTTATTTTAAGTATATTTAAAGCTGCCTTTTCAATGCAAATTTTACAGGAAATCTCAACAAGCTAGGACAGACATCTTAGCTGTCAGCGTGCAGCACTTTCATTTCGGTCTCAGGCATGGGAGCTGCGTTTTGTCCCTGCAGACTGAGATAATTAAAACTACAGAGAGATGGTTTTAAATATACATGATACACAGTTACTTAAATTGTGGGATAATGCATAAATGCAGCCCTTAGTATTTTTGATAGCACAACACTGACCAGATAACATAGCAGAGTGGATTGTAGAGGAAAAAAAAATTATTTGTGTGTAAACAGTTCAGTGGTTTTTTACTTTTCACCTGAATTATTGTGGAATTATTTCGGAGGCACAGAAATACCAATTAAAAATCTGGGCTGTGAATGTGCTCATTAAAAAGATACTGATACCATAAACTTTTTATTTTAATTATGCTTTAACTTCTTTGTTTTTGAGCAGTCCATAACCTCCTTGGAATACATATCTATTTCAGCTTTCATTTGCTGAACCCCCTGAATGAGTTTATCCAAACAATGTGAATTTACTCAGATCTTTTTAAAATCCCACATCTCTTGTGGTTGATAAAGCTGACTTTAGCTAAGAAGAGTTGGATCAGGGTGATTTAAATTTCACAGTGAAAATGATAAGGGCTTTACTAGAAATAATAAGCACATTCAAATACTGTCATGGGCAAACAGTTGAATGTGCAGTGAGAAATTTGGCAAGGCTAGTCTTTTTCAGTGTTGACTTAATGAAGTAATGGATAGTAAAAAAGAAAAAAATGGAGACTTGCATTCAGAGGTAAACTTATGTTAATTCCATATCAGTAGTTTTATAAAGCTCTATTCATTAAAAGGCAGCATTAATGCCCTAATAACTTTTAAAATGTCACGCTGTTTAAAAACAACAAAACCCCTAAACCAACCCACCAGAGGGAAGAAGAGGAGTCTGTTTTGGCAGCTCTCTGCGAACTGGCCCAGCGATACCCTGTGATTGTCATGGGCCGCGTGTCACTGTGTTGAGCCTGAGGACAACTTGTGTTTCAGGGAAAGAAAAAGGAAAAAACAAAAAACAACAACAAACCCACATCCACTTAAGCTCCAGGGCAAACAATCACGGTCCACAGTTTAAAATGGTTTTGAACACTTGCTTGTCCATTGAAAGAGCAGAGAGCCTCACCTTTCTGATTCAAATGGGCCGGGAATCTGCACAGCCCCAGTTGCAAAGGATGGCTTGTCTGGGGCTGTTACATTTGCAGGATCAAAAGGTTCAAATCTATGAATCCAGATGTGCTTTTGAGCGATAGGGCCAGCGCGGCTGTTGAATGGGGGTCGGAGGGGCAGCATGGAGAGGAGCAGGAGGAGGGATTTGTTTTTTGAGGCTGTTGTTCAGGCACTTTATAGCCCTCATTAGCGGGGTTTGTGTACGGCAAGGAACTGGCATCGAGAATTAGTGAGGCATCAGGAAAAAAGATAAATCTACTGTGTATGACACTCGCAAGAAGAGGCGAGAGCGAAGGAAAGGGAAGAAGCATCACTGCGTTGCCAAAGGGCTGAGGTTAAGAATCCCTCGGTGCAATTTAACAGTTTCTAATTCCTACATTTTAATGCCTCGTAGGCCATTGTGTCAGTCTACTTTAGCTCCTCCGAGAAGCCATCTCCCTGCTGCCGAGTGGATTAACCCCCCGAGGGGCTGCCGGCCCCCCAGGCCCCGCTGCTGCCCCCAGCCCCGAATTTGGGCTTCCAACCTGCCAGCACCAAACGCTGTAGCGGCTGATGCCACCGCCTGACAGGCTCTAAGTGGGATAAGTTTTGCTTTTCACAGGTGTCCCTATGATCTTTATTTTCTTAGCTGCCTTTTAACTTATTTATTTATTTTCCCTTCTCCTTAAGGAAGGTGGTAAAAACCTAATAGAAGGCTTCCTGCCATCAGCGCAGGGGAGAAGCGGTCATTAGCAGACAGGGAGAGATCAATATTCCTGCCCAACCTTACTGGTTGCAGTTCCAGTCAGTAATTATACAGCTGTTATAAATCCACGAATATCGTGTATAAGGAAAAAAAAAACCCTAATCTCTTCAAAACAGCTTATTTCCATACTTAAGGACCGGAGAACTACAACTCACTTTGGCACTGACAACGTATCTGTGTTGGGTAAACAGATTTTGCAGGAATAAAATTATTCTAAGGTTAAAAAAAACCCAAAACAAAATAAAACCAAAACACACACAAAAAACTTACGAGCTAAAATTCCCCCATCCACTATCACACACATATTTCCTGCACTTGGCTCATTAGCGGACAAGTATGTCCTTTAAGACCCAGAGATTAATGAGGCATTTTACGAGACTAATACATTTTAAATTTTAACAGTGGAGTTAGCATCTATAATTGTACAATTATACGTTCGTTTAGATTTTTTTAAAGATAACTAATCACAGGTGACTAGAACTGTGTGAAGAGGCAGAATTTATGTTTCTCCTGCTGCAGGAGTACTAAATCATGCAGGAATTGAAATTGTTTTCCTTATGACAGATAGCTCAGGCAAGATTAGTCAGTTACTGTTTCAGATATAATGCTTTTTTTATTACGCATACTTTATGTGGGACTATTATATTTGTAACGTATATTTCTGCATATAGCAAATTAACTATTGTGTAATGCAAGGACCAAGAATGAATATCATTAGTTCTTGCTATCCTGCCGTTTTGAGCAGCTGGTGAAATATATACCAATCAGCCAACAGCCAGCTTCATGTTAACATGTATAACAAAAGCTGAACGGCTCCTGTTTGACAGAACTTTACCATGTAGTAATAAATAAGGCTGAATTATTGATGATGATAACTGCTAATATTATTATGACCTCAATTAAGTGCTTTTTTTCAGACACATTAGCAACAAAAGGTCTTCTCTTTGCTCATTGCTGGTTTTTTTTCAAGCTCCACTTTACATTAAAATCGAATTGATCAAACCTATTTGCCATTTCGCTGTGAGTGGATAACCATAATGGGTAATCTATCAGCATGGTGCTCCCCTTAAAGCTATTAACACCTTTTGTTGTTTTACTCAAGTTTCTAAACGTGCTGAGAGGTTCAAAAAGGCAAACCCTACAATCTGTTAGGATGGCACGGAGCTGTGACTTGTGGCACTCTTTTAATTACCATACTTTTTAAACTCGACGGTTAAATACTGATATTTCTGACACTAAGTAAGTCTTTATTTACTTATGAAGCTGTGAGACAGCTAAATTAAAGCTGATTAGCAAGATGGCAGCTCTGCTGCTTGCAGCTGAGGTGAGTTTAGCTGCAGCGTGGCATCTCCCCACAAACAGCTGCTTGACTCTTAGTCACTGGGGCTGAGATCACTCAGCAGCAAAGGCAAATAAAGGCAGCTTAGGGTTTTTTGCCCTTTGGCAAATTGGCAAATTGTGTTAGTTACATGGATATGCGTGTACAGCATGGAGTGGTCGGTTTGTTTGTGAGAGAGCTTTTGTAAAAGGCAGAGGGAGATAATTTCTAGGGACAGGCTGGGTAGTGTGTGTGCTTGGGGAGTTGTGGGATTACACTCATTAAAAAGTGAAGAGCTAACGAAATAATAACAGAAAGACTGAATAAACTGGAGAATACAAATATGGTCCGGCTGTCTCGAGAAGGTTGTCTCTTCACTTGAGCCTTGGATGGAGATTTCAGCCCATCTGGAACCATTCCTTAGGTTTGAGCATATAGATTTTGGAGACTTGCCTTGTTAATACTCGTTTCGGGCTGAATGGAAAAGGATAGAGGGAATTCCTTGTTTACCCGCTCACGTCAAGTCTGGCCTAAGAGCCCTGTTTGAGTATTGCTGATGCAATGACTGAGTGAAAGTAGGTGGTACCTGTGTTCACCAGCACAAAACCCTGGTAATGTTCTTGGTGACAATTTGAACAGAAATGCCTGGACAGAATAAGCAGGGAAGTAGTTTTTTCCCTGATATATTTTTTGTGTGTGTGTGTGTGTGTTGTGGTTTGTTGTTGTTTTTAATTCTCTCTGTTCAGTTGCGCTGCTAGCAGCATTGGTGGGTGTCCTGCTGGTGGAGGAGGAGAAGCCCAGCTGGAGCCTTGGCCCCTGCATGGTTTGCGTTGTTGGAGGGAGCTGCTGGCAGCAAAGCCAGAGGCTCCTGTTCCACTGTGTGTTCAGGAGAAGTGGGAGCACTTCGGTGGGAACCTTTGTGTGGGGGTTGCACAGTGCGTGTAGGTTTGGGAAGAGCGCACAGTTAATTTTCTCAGCCAGAAAGGGGGAAGGTCTCTGCCTTGCAGTCAAATACAGCCTCAGGATCAGCTCTTGCCCTTGTCATTTCACCCGAGAGCAAGAGTCTCATGAGTTCCTTTGTAATTATTCTTACATCAAATTCTTTTAATTGTGGAGGCCACAAATGAAGACAGGAATCCTGTTGGTTGCTGGCACAAGGAGAGTCAGTGCCACTGATTTAAACCAGGCTACACCTTTTGCAATGTTAATGCCAGCAGTGGTTTGGGCCTTTTGCTTCTACTCATATAGTGAGTCAAAAGCAGGGTGAAATGAAGAAATATTTGTGTTGGCTTCAAAACCAGATTGAAGATAAATTGCTGTTAAGCTCCAGTTCTGTCTAGCTGTTGATACATGTAATATGGCAAATTAATTAAAAGCTTATTCTCACAATATATAGGGATTTCAATTGTTTTGAAGTGGTGGTTAGTCTTTCAGCAACTAGAGGATACACACGACTGAGTTATTCTAGTAGACCAGTGCTTCCAGAAGCATATGTTTCAAGTAGCTAAACACACTTCCAGTTTCTTCATGTCAATCACCTTTCATGCATTTTTATCTTGTGCTGAAAAAAATGGAACTGTCCTTTCCCCATTTTATGACTGTCCTGCAATGCAAAGTATGAAATAGGTTGTTGACAGCTCATTCATCTCACTGTTTTTGATATCCTACTGGATATCATGCAGAGATGCTTTTTTTGAAGCCCACCCACCTCGTGCTACTCCCCCTCCAGGACAGGCTGCGTTTTCCTAAGGTGTTTCTTGCAGGGGAGAATGTGCACTATCAAACAACAGGTTTCTTAATGGTATATAGCGATGTTGACTTTACTGATGCTTCAGCTGCTCTTGTCTTAATATAGACTGTTGCTCATATGTCAGCTGGAAACAAAAATCAATAAGCAATGAGAATGGAAGTAAGGGGAAAATGGAGAAACAAAATGGTGAACAAGAATTTGGTGTCTCCCCTCATATGCTTTGTTCAGCTGCTGTGTGTTTTTTTACCCTTTCACAGGATCTGCAGATAATCCCCACAAGCCTCCTATTGGCATTAACTAGGACTCTTCCCATTTTGTGAAGGAGGAAACTAAGGCACAATGGTTGGGGTAGTAACTGCTCTGACTCCCTCGGGTTTAGTTGAAGCAACTTGCCCAAGGGCAGTCAGAATCTGCGTAGATATTCATGCCTACCAAGGCCTTGTTCCCAAGTGGTCTGAACCCAGGATGCCCAGATCTCTGTGTTTGTGGCTGTGTGACATAGGATGAGAGAAAATAGCCTTGAGTTGCACCAGGGGAGGTTCAGATTGGACATTAGGAAAAAATTCTTCACGGAAAAGGTTGTCAGGCATTGGAACAGGCTGCCCAGGACAGTGGTTGAGTCGCCATCCCTGAAGGGGGTTAAAAGGCGTTTAGATGAGGTTCTTAGGGACACGGTTTAGTGCTAGAGTTGGTCAGGTTATGGCTGCACTCAATGATCCTGAGGGTCTCTTCTGAGTTCCTGGAGCTGCTGCTTTCATGTCCATCCCTCTCGGCGGTGTGCCGGGTGGCTGGCCGTGCCTGGTTCCCCGCGGTGGAGCTGCGCGGGGCAGCGCGGACCCACCGCGGGCAGCGGGGGCTGGGAGGAGAAGCGGTGCCGTCTGCCGACAGCACGGTCACACGGTCCAGACGGGGAGATCATTAACTAAGGCACCGAAGCAGCCACATCTGTGACTCGAACACTCCGTCTTTTGGTCCCTACTGCTGTGTTTACCGCTCCTTAACGCGGCATTGTTTACTCACAATTAAACTCTTCGCCATTAATTTAGCTGGCAGACGCCGAATTGGTCACACAGAGCAGCTCCCAGAGCGCAGGCAGATGTGCTCTGCACACTCGTTTAAGCACGGACCTCGTTAGGCAGCAGCGGGGGCAGCCCGCTCCCTCCCGCGGGCACCGGCGGTGCCGCCACCGGCGGCCGCTCCGGCTCCTTCTCCCGGGCCCGCCCGCTCGGGGTGGGAAGCGTTGATTCTTGTCAGCCTGAATTTCACACCGGAGATAACAGATGCTTGAAACCCAGGCGCTGCTTGGAGGAGATAAACACTTTTTTTTATTTTTTTTTTTCCTTTTTCTTTTTCTCCTCCGTTAATTAAAACGTATCTGTAAATTTAAACGGAGGTGGTGGGTCTAATAAGTTTTGAACTGGTGACAAATGTCAACAGCAAAAGGCCCGAGATAAGGCGATGTCAGATCCGTATGCGATGGTACGTATCTTCACCCTGCAGCGAGCTGGAGCGTTGCACCGTGGGGCTCCACAGTTGGTGCTGGGTTCACACCAGAGTTAAAAACCCATGACAGGGAGTTACAGGGAAATGGAGGGAGACTGGTTTGTGCATGTCTCATGGTGAAGCTGGGAGTTTCAGTGATTTTGAATATTTGCTATTTCCTTAAACTTCTATTTCGATTCATTTGCCCAAAAGAAAGTACTTCAATGTACCTGCCGTGTATATTGATCTATTATATCTATTCCAAAACAGTAACTGATGCCCACCTATAGAATGCACATAGGTTTCTTTCAAAACTGTCTTTGACCTTCTCTCTCACCTCTTTGCTAGTTATGGAATCACAGAACCATTTAGGTTGGAAAAGACCCTCAAGATGGAGTCTAACCAAGTTACAGCAGGACCACTGTAGGCAATCATTTGAAGTACCCAACCTATTCTATAAGAAGTGCAATTATTTCTAGTGGATCGTGTGGGTGTGTTTTATGTTGAACACAAGACAATTCTAATTGGGAAGAAAACAGCGGCAGTGGGATTCCATTCCTTACTGGAGCTCAGTATGTTTACACCAGAAACTGTGGGAAGTGCCTGGTCTCGAGTCAGTCAACACCGCAACTGCAGTGTAGCTGCTTCTCTTCCCTATCTAAGCGTGTAGTATGTTAGCAAGGCCCAGATTTCTTAACTGCATTGCAGCTGGAAGGTTCTGCATGGGAACAGTGTCTGACCCAGCTGCCCTGGTAGCTCTCAGGTGCAATATTTTCTCCGTGCAGAGGAAGCACAGAGGCAGCGATGTGCCTGCCTGGGAACACACATCCAGTTTCTTCTCAAAAAGTGTCTCTTTCCTTCTTCCTTTATCACCTCTGCTGAACTTGCCAGAAATGTGTTTATCATGACGGTGGATTTGTGTCTTTTTTTTTTTTTCACGAGAAAGACCATCTCATTCAGATAATCTGCTGAGGACTTATAGACTTTTGGACGCTCCTGACTAGTCCTTTATTTAAAGTGGTGACTAAAAAGGGCAGGTCTGCTGATCACCCTTTGGTTCCCTAGGCTATTGCAGGGAGATAGTTTAATTTGAATTACTGAGCATTTCTGTACCAAGACAGGAACTCCGTTCTCAGCTCTGGCTTGGCTTTCCATGGCCAGGTCTTTAGGACTTATCTGGTTGGTTATAAGGCATGCAACCTTGGTTTTTTTTGTTTCATAATACTGATGTACATATGAATATAGTAGCTTCTCAAGAGAGGAGATATGTGTGCCCCTTGTGATGGGATCAGAGTGCAGTTTGAGGCATCACTAGGAAAAAAAAACCAGTATTTTTGAACAATATAGGCTTAGAATTCCAAAATCCTTCTTAAAGTTGGTGATGTTCAGTGGCCATCCATAATAATTTCAATGTATCTATTTTATAATTTTATTCTTACATTAGATTAGCTCCTGTTACATACTGATTATCTAAAATGTTATTACATTATTAGATATTATTTTCAACTCAACAGGAATAATGTAATTATTTGAATTATTTATAATAGAGCTGCACGAATGATTCGAAGTGAACAATTTATTTGATCAACTTACCTTCTTTCGGTAATTGCAGTATATCTACAACCATGTTCAATTTCTTTAAATTTATTACTGGACAAATACCTAGTGCGTGCTTTTCTCACTGAATTGATCATATTTTTGATACTTTGATCTGGAATGTAGGTGGCTTATTCTGACTGTCCAAATAAATCAGAAGATTGTGCCTGTTCTTATAAGGCGAGTCTTACAAGTTCTGTGTAGATTTAAAATCTGGTTCCAATAAGTGGTTGTGTTGTATTGATTTGCCTTTTAAATTCACCTTCCTTGAAAACCAGTGAAATAAAATAATTTGAATGTATTTAGGAAGTAAACACAAGAGTCAGAAAACGACAGAAGTGATTCTATTTAAAAATTTCAAGTCAAAATTAATAAAGTTTTACTAATTTTTGTACTTTAGCTGGTTTCAGTTAAATAAAATATTAAAAAGATGTAAAATTCCCAGGGAAACCGCAAGGTGCTTACATTGCTGTCCTGGAACTGCATGTTGTTGATGCTTTGCAAGTTGGCTTCTCATTTACTGTCAGAGACAGGGAAAAAGCTACAGAGCAGTTGCCTTGTCCACTGTGTTAGCTCTTTAGACCCCAGCCTGTGGTTTGAAGAAATAATGTATTCACCATTTTTAGTTTTTGTATGGCTCCTCAAATGCCCATTGGCCTATTGCAAATCCCTAGGAGTCATACCTGATTTGAAAATCCATCTTCCCTCTTCCTACCTCTGTTCGAACAAACCCCACTGAAATAGCAGGTACTTACAGACCCCTGCCTATCAATTCCTGTCTCCTGCCATCATGCTCAACCTCTTTGTTTCATCCTTTTCATGAGCTTATGGTCAGTCATCTGAATGAAGTGATGTTGTGAACTTTCCCTGGCTGGATGAGCACACTTGCATATGTACACTTGTTTCTAGGTGGTACTTGCACACAACTTTGTAATGTTTGTTTTTTTTTAAGAATGCCTACGTAGTTTAGCAACACAAGTGCCATTTTTCAATGTAACTTCAGAACCAGATGGTTGGTGAGAGTCCCTGGAACACTAAATTCGGCCCGGGGAGGAAGGCGAGGAGCTGCAGGCTGGGTAGTACTGGTGTGGGGTCTGCTGCTGCCAGCTGCGGCAAGAAGTGCACAGTGCCAGGATGGCTCCAGCTGCGGCCAGATGTGCCCCGCGCTGGGGTGACTCCAGCTGCTGCCAGAGGTTGTCCCCAGTGGGACACGGCGAGCAAAGCGACAGACTTTGTCAGGCCCGTCGCTGCTGCGGGAGTATGACGGAACATTAACCCTTTAGAAATGCCCTTGCTAATTCTTGCGGTTTTGTTCCTGCGAACCCGAGTTTCTCCTCCCTTGAAGCCGCCACATTTTATTAGGTATTGTAAGTGGCTACACCTGCAGTTTTCAATGACTAACACAAATGTTATAATGGTGGCGATCAGTCAAAGAAAAAGTTCAAAGTTCAAAGGTCAGTCTTTTGTAGCTGGCGAGGAAGAGCTGTGGGATAATAGCTTGTTAATGTTATTTACCTCATTCAGCTGAAAAACTTTCTGTACGACTCTGTTGTGTCAAGACATTTACGTGGGCAATTCTGGGCATTGTCATTTGAATAGGGGTTAAATTATTCTGTTTTGTCATTAAGTGATCCTTGATTGGCAATCCACTACACAATGGGTGATCATTAGGGAAAGGCCATAAAACTGTTACACCATTTAAGAGTGAATGGTGAATGAAGCCAGATATCTCCAGGACCCGTTCCCCCCCTCTTCCCTCCCCTCTAAACTACAGCTGCCAGAGGAGCAATTTAAAGCAGAAACGTTTAGAGGCTTGGAACAATTTGGAACAATAATTTATTTAATATGTTTCCCTAATTTTGTTTTGAAAATATTTGCACTGAAGTGAACAGTGGATAAACCTGCTTATAGTTACTTAAGGCATGTCAAGTATTGTAAAGTCTCCTGTTTTTATCGTGTGGCTGTTGTGCTCTATTAAAAACCCAGGCTGTTTGAGTACTGAGACTACATCAGAACATTAGCCCTGAAAATAAATGTGCACTGTGGCATGTTGGTTTCAGATAAAATAAGGAAAATGAGTCAAAAGCCCAAATAAGATGAGAACTGGATGACACAGAAGGAAGTGCAACTGGCTTAATGAAAAAGCCTCCAAATTCAGAAGGTAACAGTTCAAGGCCTGAGCCACGGCTGTTGTGGGCCCCAGGCTGAGCGCTACCATTGAGATCCAGACTGTACTTTCCAACCCAAAATCCTCTGTTCTGCCAACAGATGTGACTACAGGCTTTGCAGTTCACTGTAAACCACTTAAACTGCTGTAATGCTTATGGTGAGACAGAGCTGAGGTTGTACAATACATAGATGAGTAAGGTGATGGTTTTGCTGTGGTTAGACCTGTCCCAGAAGGGCTGCTGTGCTGCTCTTTCCCCAGCATGGTCCTGGCTGGGGTCCTGCCTGACCCCCTGTCCAGCCATTTCATCCCACTGAATGAACCAGGGCGGGGGGACACAGGACAGGATGACAGGACAACTCTCTGGTCCTGACTTGCATCAGTTAAGTTGTCATGGGACGAACACATGAGAAAATACTCGTGCTATAGTTAACCAACAGCTTCCACTCGACTTTACCTGACTTTACCATCCTTAGTTTTTTGCAGACATGATGCTCTAAGTGACGCCAGGACACAGGGTTTGCTAATGGATGTCCAAATAGTTCCAGCTATGCTCTTGGGAATGGTGATTTTTCCATGACTGAAAAGCCAACATAGCTTTTAACTAAAACTGCAGAGCTAATTAACTGCTTAGTGATTTGTCCTTGCTTCTTTATATTCCGATTATGATTGCCGCTCATCTCACTTGAGAAAGAACATGTCTGTAGCCTGCAAAGAGACTTATTTCTTTAACTACAATTAAAGATAGGATTCTTTCCCTGTAATTAAAGACAGGCTATTTGTGTAAGTGGGCTACAAGCAGTCTGGGGTCCGCTGGGGAGGCTGTGGCGTGTTCACTCTGTGCTTTCCTGTACCCCCAGACGTGGAGTTAGATACCAAGTCTGCAAGCTTTTGCTCTTTTGCTTTACTTGGAAGAATCCATTGTCTCTCAGGGCCTTCAGAGAGTATCAGGGTGACAAGTGTATGAGATCAGATGTGATGCTGTAAATCTGCCCTTAAAAGGAAAAAAAAGAAAAGAAATAGGAAAACAGCCACGTTTTCACATTGAAGTTTCAGCATGGCAATAGTCAAAGATGTTTTGCATAGCAATAAACAAAGGTGTTTTAATAGATTCCATGTATTTTCCAACATCTGAATTTTCCTTTAAACTTGTACTAGGTAAATGTTACTCAGTTGCCCTTTTAGAAAACAACAATTTGACTTTTTTCCCTCTTTGTATTCTGACAAATATTGGTCTTGATGAGTGTTAAGGGACTAAAAACGCTGAACATCAAAGTGCTCATTATCAACCAGCCAGCTGCACTCCGCATTGCACCTCCTCATCACACACAAACCTGATCTTTTCTGTGGGGACCACCCCCCCCAGAGACACAGAACAAGTTCTTCTCTGTGCTAACAGTGCACAACATTGTCAAATGATGTGTAATGATTTTATAATGTGAACTAATGCCACTAGGGACTGAACTGAGACTTCTGATTTCATTACACTCACTGCTGAGACTGGTTTGGAATATGAATTTGGGGCGAAGATAAAAGGCTATGTTCACGTCCTTTACCCATCAACCCTTCACCAGTATTATCTGGTGTGGATCCAAACAAGGATCCTGCCCCAGGTAACTTGTGATTTATGCATATTACTATAAAACACTGGGAGTGTAAAGAAGTACCTTTTACTAAGTAAGCCTTTGTGCCATGATTGAAATCTTAGCATAAGTCAGGAGAAACTTCCCTGCTGCATCAGAATCAGGCCATTGCTGGCCAAGAAAATGTTCTTAAAAGCTCCTGTTTATCACTATCAGTATTCAGAGTTTTTGTGTTAATGATAAATAGAGATGAGATTTTGTTCTTTCTGATTGCTTTCAATTAAAATAAATGTATTAGTTAACCTTTAATTTAGAGGTAGCTCTAGAATAGTATAGGCACTGTACATATGTACACTGTGTACTAAATGTATGGTATATTCTTTTGAACTGAATGAAGCTTTTTTATACAGCGACAAAAACATAACCCCACTAGCAAATGGTCTTCCTTTGCCTATTATTATCTGTGTTACCAGATATCTGTCTGGTTTAAGAGATTTCATATTTCTGTGTCCTAGGAGACCGAGAAAAATAGAAAAAATGCCACAATATTTTCCTCTAGAATGAAAAATATGAGAATTAGCTTCCTTCTTCATTCGGATGTAAGGAAAAAAACCCCGGGTTTTCAGTCAAATTCTCATCTACTGTAAGTCTGTCTGGTTCTATTGTTTTCAAGACAGTTTATCCCATTTGTACCAGCAGAAAATGTAGGCCATGCTAGTGACAGCAGGGAGATGAATACTCCGAATATCTAGCTAATTTTCAAATGTAATCTACCTGCTAATGTGTGATATGGGAACTAAGTGTACTTTATACTCTTAAAGCACTTCAGATGCAGGAGGGATAGAAACTAATCCACCTTCAAAGGTAATTATATTGGGAATTACACTACTTCATGCAGTAAACTGTATTCATCACTCTGCCCCTTTTTTCCAGCACTGTACCATTGCCGCTATTTTAGATACGAGTAAGAGTTAATCATAAGTAAATTAAATTCAGTGTGTGAAATGGAAAGGAGAATCCTTACAATGATATAAAAGCATCTAAAATATAAGTGGCGATTAAGCTTGTTTCCTCTTGTGCTAATACATACTAGACAAATGATTTACTTTCATTATCTAATATATTTAAACTATCTTGGTTGTAGGGGTCACAGCCACTGAGAGATGGGAGGAAAGACAATACTAATCAAAAGTAAACCATGCCACTTTTTTTTCTCTAGTGCCGCTAATCTTAATTGAATCAATCTCGTGGCATATGTTGACAGTGAAAGATTGCTCGAACCTGGGAGGCCAAGCTGGACAGAGCGCCCAGAATAAATAAATAAAAAAAAAGTCTTCCTTAATCATTAATTTGTTCATTCACTCCCATTTGCTTCCATTCTTCAATGTCTTAGGAGATGTACCCCATGCAACCTTCTTCAGCAATCATTTCCAAGTGCTTCTCCCAATATACTCATGTGTTTTTGAAGAAACTAATTTGCCTGAGACGAATACAGCAGAGATGCTTATCTTTTTTCTTTTTTTAAAAAAGTGAAAAGTAGTTGGACTTCATAGAATTGAGGACTTTGTGAAAAAGAATAGCATTTCTGTTGAGTTGCAACAGAACTGAGTTCATTTTGGAGGTGAAATATTTCCTGTTAAAAGGTACTGGGTAAACCCTACTTGGACTAGGATGGAGTTGAGGAGTAGTTTACAACCTGTTCATGGGTTCACAGTAGCCCATCCTATAAAAGTAAGGCAGAGAGCTGAAAACCCTTTGAAGCTGGTGGAAAAATTAGAGCACTTTGTGGCTTCTGGATCAGGTACCCTGCAAATGTATCTGAAGGTTACATGATGGTATAATAATAACAGCAACCAATAAATAATTAGTAATATTCTATCAGATTTACTTTTCCTCCAGGATTTTACTGAGGTTGGTAATGTAAGAATTCCCTTGTCAACTGTTATTTTAATTTTATTATTATTTTGTTTCTACTAAACAAGCAAACTATACACACATACATGCATCTCCTTCCCTAGTTTCCCAGCACGTTATATATATTGCATTATAAGCTTGTCAACATTATAAAATGACTTATATTTGTTAACACACAAAATGGAGGAAGGCACTTAGCATATCAGCTATTATTTCTGGTCTTCATGTCTGCAGATGTTTGTGTTTGTTGAATTACAAGTATGAAAGGTCTTAAAAACCTAAGACCTTAAAATGCAATGTGAAAGGTAGAGGGATCCTTGCAGAATCAGGACCTTAAAGGCTATGTTGAAGTCTCTGTAAAGATAAGGCTAGATCAGATTTATTATTTCTAACAAATAGTTTCAATTAAATAATTTTGGTAAGGGTGAAGTATAAGGAGAAAGGTTTTGATGAACACCACAGTGTTTGTATTTTATATAAACTGCTATGGCCCAAATAATTGAAAACATTGCTATATTGTGCATTAAGAAGACTCATTGTGTGCAATTAAATGGTATTTGATGATGAAAAGCAGGTTTATTGGCAATGTGCAATAGAATTTCTAACACAGTAGCAGAACCTCACTAGAGATGTAATGGTTTGTGCAGAGCATATATTGTCTACGCTAAACTTAAGTGAGTATGCTGCATTCACTCTTTTTGCTGATACATCTGTTGGTAAAGTAACTCCTTTTTATTATTCCATTTTATTTGAGTATGTGGAGACAAGAGTTACTCTCTTAAGAGACATACACCCTTAAGTCATTCCTCAGGGAGTGATTGCACTGTATAGCTTGAACTTCTTCGCAAAGCAAGGAAGTCACATTTAACTTCCTACTGTGGCATTCAGAAAAAAAAAAAGTCCAATCTAGTTCTCAGAAACGAAAAATCCTTTATGCCTTAGTAGCCTAAGCCAGCATCACTTACAGAAATACCTGAGAAATTCAATAGGAAAACCTCAGACCTTTCAAATGACAAATACATCGTTTAATCCATGCTTTAAATCAAGAAAGCATATTTGGTAAAGTCTCTTTCTCAAGCCTGCCCTCTTTTAAAGTGCCATCTTGTTTTATTTTGATGTATATCTTTATAGCAGAATAATTAACATTTTACAAATCAGTGATGGTGAAGCTGTTCACTTTATTCTGAGGGCAATAAATCCACATGCACATAGTTTTGTATTACAGAGATCATTTAAGTGAGTGTAATTTTAACATTTTGATGACAGTTTTAGGATCCTACCAAGCAGTGATAAAGCTAGCAGTTATACTATGTGATAATTCTGCCTTTCATTATAATGCAGAGTTTCTCCATACTAAATCAGACCAAGATGCAAGCTTTTACCCCTGGGCAAAATTCATTCATTATGCATGTACGTTACTCCTAAAATCATTGATACTACTTTTCATAATAGTTATTTTTTCGTGCATTAACTTTTGCAGCTATATTAGTACTAAGGATATGTTTATTAGTCTTGAGTATTTATTGAATAATAAATAGAATCTCAGACCCTCTTGTAGTTTCTTTAAGCTGAAAGCTATCGTCAGTTATAATGCTGTAAATCCACAGTACAATTATAAAGTGGTGTTTAAGCAAAAGTTTAGGAAGAGGGTAATGAATGTCCTGTGCATCGCTGCAGCGGGGCTCAGGACATGGCCCAGAAACTTTTGTTGGCTGTAAGGAAAGTCAGAAACGATGTTGCTGAAGCTGATTACATTTCACGAGTGTAAACTTGGTACCAGGCTTATAGTTTTCCTTTACACAATATGTGAAAGTATCAGCTTCTCAGAAGAGTCATGGCTGAAGTCCTTGTCAGTTGGGAATTTCAGCAAGTCACAAGCTGGGTTTTGGTGGCAGAGATGCTTGTCTGCAACACACGAATTTGAGGTCCAGGCTACACTGTCAGTGGTGTCTTAGGCGGTTCTGAGAACACGTGAAGAGGAGCGACAGTTCCTGAGTAATATGTTTCCTTACCTGCTTTTTTTATTACCTTACTCTTGAGATCATTGTGGTCTATAAGATTAATTACATTACAAACCAGCAATTTTCAGGGTGGACCTCACCTTTTCTCTTTTGCCAGGTGTTGCATATGAGATGAAGTCATCTCCCCTGTTACTAATTGCCTTGTGAAGCCCGACCACAAGGGAGGCCACTCAATGGTATAAAAAGCAGCATGGCGTAGGGAGAGGTTTTTGGATCAGTGGGGCTGGGTATAGTTTGTATGCTGACAAGGCACTGTATGTGTGGTGTGTGAAGGGTGGTCAGACGATTAATCTCTTGGGCTTTTGTGGTGCTGTAATGGTGGATGAGAGATTAGATGTGAGCTTGCAGCCCAGAAGCCAGTCATATCTTGGGCTGCATCAAAAGGAGAGTGACCAGGAGGTCGAGAGAGGGGATTCTGCCCCTCTGTTCCACTCTGGTGAGCCCCCCCTGCAATGCTGGTCCAGCTCTGGGGTCCTCAGCACAGGACAGACATGGACCTGTTGGAGAGGGGCCAGAGGAGCCACAGAAATGATCCGAGGGATGGAAACCTCTGCTGTAAGGACAGGCTGAGAGAGCTGGGGTTGTTCAGCCTGGGGAAGAGAAGGCCCTGGGGAGACCTTATTGAGGCCTTTCGGTACTTACAAGGGGCCTGTAAGAAAGATGGTGACAGACTTTTTAGCAGGTCCTGTTATGATAGCAAAAGGGGTGATGGTTTTAAACTAAAAGAGGGGAGACTCAGGCTAGACATCAAGAAGAAATTTTTTACAGTGAGGGTGGTAAAATACTGGAACAGGTTGCCCAGGGAGGTGGTGGATGTCCCGTCTCTGGAGACATCCCAGACCAGGCTGAATGGGGCTATGAGCAACCTGAGCTGGGCGAAGATGTCCCTGCTCATGGCAGGGGTTGGACTGGATGAGCTTTGAAGGTCCCTTCCAACCCAAACTATTCTGTGATTCTCTAACATTTCCTGTCACTTCCACTCTCACCAACAGGGTACCCATGGCAGAAAATGGGTTGGTCTGGAGGAGACTGTTCCCGAGGTCAGCTCTGCTCTACAGACCACAGGCTGGACCTGGTGGAGGGAGTGGTGAGAGCTGGACGAGACCTCTGTTCCACTGGTGAGTGCACAGAGGAGAGGAACGGCTCTCCCTGTTGTGTGTCTTCCCAAGCAGATTTGCACAGAGGGTAGGTACAGTTCAGCCCTACATCTCTGTATCAACATAACTTATTGTTTAATGAAGAGATAAATTATGTTTGGATTAGAAAACATGACAGTTTCTTCCTTCTTCCTTTCTCCTGGCATATTTACTAGAACAGCATTGCGTTTTATTTTTCCATGTGCTGTCTTATCCACAGGAGCCCAACACTTGATTTTCACCTGGTCTGATAGCAGAGAGGTTTCGGTCATCTCAGTAGCCATGTGTGAGTCAGTCCCAGGAAACAGTTCCCAGCTGATGTTGTAGAGGTCTTATTTAAAAGCTTGAGGACATGAGTCACCGAAAGGGCATGCATCAGCGTAAATGGTATTTACTCATTTGTGTTTACAGAGTGGAAAGCCAGTACTGAGCTTCAGAGAGGGAGGTGCTGCACAGCAGCAGGTGGGACTAAGGGAGCTGCACATCACCTTCATTCTCCTGGGGACCAGTAGTCATTCCAGACATGTGTATGTCCCATAAGATGTTTTTATCAGTTGCCAGCAAGCTATACTTTGGCCTGGATTAATCTAACTTTATTTCAAGGACATTCTGTGACCATAGAGACAGCCCAAGGCAACCAAGTACCCCATGTAGGGAGCTTGCTGACATGTCCATCTAAGGCTCTTTCCTTGGCCTGTTTTCTTGCCTCCTAATGAGGTGAAGGTGGGAAAAGAGGTGGGAGGGCAGCAAGAGGAGACATTTGCCCTGGTTGGCTGAATGGCTCTTATACCTCCTGCACATATGAGGAGAGCAAATGAGTGCTAGTGGGAGCGGAAGCCATCCCTCTGCTTCCTCCATCTCCCATCTATTTTCAATGAGGCACCAAACACCTGTTGTAAGAACAAACAAAAATTGTCAGCATTACTCCAGCTGATCAAGTAAAACTAGGAGAAGGTCTAGTGTTCATTACACATTTTGTTATCTTCCAACTGTAAGAAGTGCTTTCTTTGGGGAATGACTTCAGATACTTGGCTTTTCATGGTTCACTAACTGTAATAAACAAATCTGAATAAATCCAAACTTCAATGCCAAGGACTGAATCAAATCCACTTATTTTTATACTGAAAATATCCTGGCATTAAAAGGCTTAGCATGTTGGGCTGTTCTGTTTAACAATGAGGTGAAAAATGATGCAGATGATTGTACTAGTAGCTAAAAAGTACTAGAACTCTTCTGTAGCTTCCCTTAAGGAGATAGTTTGAAGTTGCACGCTCAGACTTTTTCTTCACATGACTAATCCACTCTCCTGTGACCTGTCTTTAGTTTGATATTGAATCAGGAACAAGAACTGTAGCTTCAGCTGACCCCAAACATTTAGTTACATTAATCACGGGGTGTTTTTGGACTCTGAGCATACCGAATGAAAGACACTTTCTTTGCAAGACATTGATCAAACAGTCTACAGGTATCAGTACATCGAGGCACATTAATCATCTGGTGCATTATCAGTTCCACCAGGAGAATATGTAAATGTGATTCCTGTCAATGATAAGGGAAAGCAGAATTTATTTTTAAAAGTGGTCCATCTGGAGCTGTTGATATAATCTTACCTAAGACAATAGGTTGTAAAGATACATTTTAGCAGGACTGCCAATGAACATAAAGAACAAGCAATTTAAAGCTATCAGAAAAAAAAAAAAAAAGGAAAAAGAAAAAGATGGTGACTATACTTCAGTCACTTGTGGGTATTGCTATTGCACGACATTGTGGAGGAGACTTTTTCTGCTTAATAAAACTGTAGATTTGTGAAAGCTCTTATAATTGTTCTGCAACCACAAAAGAGTGATGCTCTTTTATTCTCTGCTTCAGTGCTATTGCCCTAGAATACACCTGTGAAATACTTGCCTTGTGGCAAAGGATGTGATGTTCATACTTACTGTGTAACTCTGAGGCTACGGCTCACCTTGGCAGATGGTTCACCTTCACCCATATTAATGGGGCTGCCTGACTGGGGGATGCAACACGCATCTTGCTGAAAGCATTTTTGCATAGACCTTCTTATATCATTGATTAATTTTTTCCTCGCAAGGAAAAAAAAATAGTATTTTACTTTTTTTTTTTTTACAAACAAACTTGTGCCAAATGGTGCTCTGCAAGAGGGGCAACCACACAAATATGGATTTTGTCAGTGTAGGTGTGTGAAAAGCTCATTCCCCTCTCATGAAGCTACATTTCCTGGTAGAAATATTTCCTGAGGTCTTTCCCTAGGGGAATTTGGTAGACATTGAATATATGAAATGGTCATATTATTTCTACTTGTTGTCACCTTAGTGTTCTTTCCTGCTTCCCCAGCATGTTTGGGCTACAAAAGTGGAACAATGAGTTGTTTGGGAGGACAAGTGCTTGTCTTTAGAGGGTATAGACTTCACTGACTTTTGGTCCCCGAAGACTGGCAGAAACGCAGTATGATCCGGATGCAAAGGCTGAGGACAGAGCTTGCTTTGGGTCTAATCTTGGCTCTGCTCAAGTTAGGAGGAAGCTCCCTACAGTGCAAAAAATTTAGTATTTCTAAGAAGTCTGAGGGGCAAGTGAGCTAAACTCTGAAGTTTTTGAGAGAACAGTGCTAAAAAGTATTTTTGAGAGATTAGGGTTATAAAGTCATGTAGTTTATGCCTCCTCATCTTGTAGCTGAGACAAGATCCACGGGATTTGTGTTTTCTCTCCTTACAGGACAGCATTTGGCTCTGTCTTATGGTAAACATTATGGTTCTCATTTAAATGTGGAAGAGTTAGGAAAACTTGAATGTAATTGTAATGTGTTTGTATAAACAAAGACATGATTAACTGCATATGCACAACGCTGCCTGGAACGCTAGCAAGGAAAACAATGTACAGTTTCTACACATGCAAAAAAGCCTCTTTGAATGTCCATCCTTTTGCAAGTTTTAATATTGTTTGTCATCATGTTGCAACCATGTGCCATTCATAATTATATTTACAAATACTTGTACCTTTTTCAAGGCCAAAGGATTATGTCTGCACATTTCAATAATTAGTCGTACAGTATATTCTAAGTGCCTTATGGATTCCCTTTATCATATCTCACCGTTTAGCAATGCTGCTGTTAAGTGAAAGCGCTTGTTGAAGTGCAGGATTTTTGTAGAAACGGCCCCAGCTCCCACTAGCAGAACAGAGAGAACATCAGTGTGTCCTTGGGACACTCCGCATGGAGCTGCACCTGCAAGAAAATACTCTTTGAAATACATTTCAATATGAGGTTTTAAAGGTTTTAGGTTCACTCTTTAAAGGGAAGAAAATAGATACAATACTTCTGGTTTGCACCTTGTATTTCTAAAAGACCTTTCAGGAAAAGACCAGCTACTGCCCTTTTTCTTGTGTCCTCTCCTGCTTCTCTAGAGAACACAGCTGGGGGTTAGTTAGATGTTATTGATGCAGGAAATCATGTAGGCTTTCAACATGCTGTGGACACGGTTAGAGCAGTAAAAGTAACTCAAATGGCAGGTCAGGATTGTCACCCATTGCACATGGTTCTCTCTTCCTTCCCCTCCTCCCTTAGTTTTACTCTTCAGTCTTTCTTTCACTCTATTTCCCTCTTCTTTCTTTTAGTTCTCAGCTACAAAAGCACAATGGAATATTTAAGAGCGAGTCTAACGAAACAGGACTTGTGCTGCCAGCAGTCATTTTTCTGAGGTATAATCAAGTAACATAAAAATACCTGATATTAGCAGGAAGTTCAGGCCACAGCACTAAAGGGAGACTTAGAGTTTTCATTACAAGACTCATTATTGAGAGGTTTATAGCTCAGTTATTAAAAATAAGGTGCTATGAAATTTGGCATTTGTTATTACAGTAGAGAGAACACTTTTTGAGTCCAGTATTTTAAAGTCTGTTTTATTTTACTGTATTCTATTTCATTCTCATGGTCTATGGGCATAGAAATAATCAATAATGAGAAAAAACATGTGCCTGTACTAATGCTGGTGGCAAATGGCAAAGGCAGACAAATAGTTTATAACAGAATAAAAACTGCTGCCTAGGTCTTGAAAGAGCTGCCCTTTGGGCAACTTGAGAAAGCCAGTACTGTGTAATATGCCCTTGTTGCTTTTGTTTTTGTGGCCCTGAAATGGCCTGGGTGTTGTAGAGTCTGAGGTCTAGGACCAACCCCAGCATCCCTGGAGGCTTCAGAAATTCTTCCGAATAGTGATAAGTCAGCTTCACTTCTGAGACCATTTCTTCTGGGTTTGGTGGTTTTTTTTGTTTGTTTTTATTTTTTTCTCTTTTTTTTTTTTTTTTGAGAAGGTCTATCTCATAATTGATGCCTTATTAATAATACTTGTTGTCTCACAGTAGATTCGCACTATGGCACAGTCCAGAGGGAGGTTTCAGAAGAGGAAAAAGTTGTCTGGTTGTCTGACTTGGGCTTGGAGGTCTCTGTGGCCACTGCGTTCTGGTCTCTGTGCGCTTATCTTAGAATAAATTTGGACTTTGGAAAGGGTAAATGCAGTTTATTTCACATTAGGATCATCTCTTTTAAAGCATATTTGTAGGTTGTTGGGAATTCCATCTGGGGATAATGGAGTGGTGTGTAGTATTGGGGGTGTATTCAAAGATCCAGAGAAGTTAAATTCAGAAGATAGAATGGATATCATTAGCAAAAGAATGATATTGATGTAACATTGAAAGACAACAAAAGTTACAAGAGAGATGGAATACAGAGAGCTTACATTTTGTGTTATACATTGGATAAGGACATAAAAATGTACAAATCTATAATTTTAACAATTTTATTATCATTTTGAAATTGTTTTTAGTGCAGATACTGGGCTTGTGTTGACAGTTCTTTCCTCTGGGATCATGGCAATGGAGCCATCTTCCATGTTTCAATAAGTTTTCCTTTTTTCTCCCCTTTTTCCTCTTCCTTTTGAGTGAAATATGCGCTCGTCTTCAAGAATATGAGCAGCCTAGTTTATTGCAACAGAACTGCTTATGTGCTTACAGATAAGCAAGTAGGGAAACGTATGCAAGAATTACCTTCTTTTTAATATGTATAAAGGCCTTCAAATAAGAGTTAAGCTGTTTACATTTTTAGGAATGTCAATATTCTATCAGGTCTGGGTATGTTGTTTTTTTTTTTTTTAGCAATTGTGGACCATTCTGTATCGCAGTTATTTCCAGGGGACTTTCATTTTTTTTCTCATTTATGTTTCACTGAGTCCTGGAAATATTTTAAGGGTTCTTTTGGCATTTCTAAATGGAGGTTCTCTTATCTCAGTGTATGTATTTCCCTGCATGTATGTTTTGCTAGAATGTTGCATTATATTTCTTTAATGCTGTAGCTATTTTTAGATTTTTCTTTACCAATCTGCTGCACTTTGTTTTTTTTCCCTGGGAAAGACGACTTTTAAAATAAAGATAGGTATTCGAAAGCGACTGCTTACTATACCTGAATAGTTCTGATTCGAGGTGAGCAAATACTAAGGAAATGTTGTTTACTTGAAATTTTCAAAGATGTCCCAAAGGCAGCCACCTGGAAATATTAAAGAGGGAAGGCTAAGGTATTTATGAGGAGCACTGTGGTTGCTCTCTCCATCAGGATCATCCTAAGTGACATTGTTTATAAATGGATTATGAGCTTCAATCATTTTATCAGGATTTTTATTTATGCACATTAAAGCTCCATGCATTATAATTGACCCACGCTTGCTGCGGTTGCTGAGCAAGTCCGTTCCCCAGCTACCCGAGGACATTTTCACAGCATACTTGGTAACTGTGCAATTTAGGCATGTGAGTTCACCTTCAATTATAAGTTTGTCTTTTCTTCTAAATAATAAAATACTTCCAGGAATACGGTCAGACATAGGAAATTCCAACCCTGCTTTTCCAATGGTCCTTTTGTTGACTGTTGTGGACCTGGGGTCTTGACTGCTTCTCTGTCTGGCCACCCTGTTGGAAGGGGAAATGCCTGCAGACACGATGTGAGAGCAGATTGCTGATGAGCTGCCTTATGCCTTTTAGGGTTTAGTTATATGTGGATTTAACTTGACTGGACTGAATACAGTTGCTTTCAGGGGTGCGGAAAAGATGGTTAAGTGCAAATCCCCCATTAGACTCAAATCTCAAAACTCTCTGAGAAGGAAGAAACAGGCATTTCTCCAGGCTTATAGGCGTGAAAATTAACTGTTAGCCAGTGAGTCCGTGGCCTTTGAGCACGGTGGCCGTCCATGGATTACCCATTCACTGTGGCCTTGCAAGAGAGTCTGACAAATACTATGTTTTTAGTGTGCTACTGTGTTGAACCATTGCTTTGCTAACACGGCCCTTGGGCTGCAGTCTGGAGACACAAGTCAGAAGACGTTTCCTTGGTTGAATATATGCAGAATGAAAACTATTGCCATGTGAAAGCGTCATCTCACGGGGGGAAGGGGAGGAGGGAGGGCGCAGGAGGAGGATGTTGATTGCCATTGACATGCGCCTTAATATCTGATGTGGCTTTCACACTTGGAAATACTCAGGACTCCATATGTTCCAAAAAACCCCACTGAACAGTGCATGTAACATTGCCTTTATCATTCTTTAATCTCGGTTTAATTGCTGTGGTCAAATTACCCCACACTTAATAACCCACAGCTTGGTATATTATTTAATATGGTTGACACATACTTTGTTTTAAATGTCAGTGCTGGTAAAGCCCTGAAGTTGGCAATGCTGTGCGTGATAGATGGCAGAGGAGATGGATCATCTGTTCTTTGTCTGTGCTCTTGGTATGTTGGCTGCAACTTTTTCAACTGTGACGCTAGGCTCATGCCAAACCCAAAGCTACTGAATGGGTAACATTATCCCTTGTATCTGATGTTTTGTAGCTGATTATTCTCAATTTCTCTTGCTGTTTTTACAGGAATGCGTAATATTATATCATCCGAGTCGAAGTGGTGAACGAGTGTTGTTTCAAATGGGCTGATTTAATTATTTCAGCACCCAGTGGCACCTTTGTTATTAAAGGATTTTCACAAAGCAGTACATAGTCTAATTATGAATTTACACAAGAGACCGTAACAGCATCTGCTGGGTAAATAATATACATTTGTAAAACGGTCTAGCTACTAATTTACACAGCTGACCACTGAGACACTGAAAGGCTGTTGCATTCTGTCATGTTAGGTCTCCAACACTTGCAAGCATTCCCGCTTCTCTTTACAACTGTTAACAAAACAGTGAAAATCACAGAACTAAAACTCCCTTCTAGAAAAACAAAACAAAACCAAACAGAACTCTTTGGAGCTGGTGAATTCAGCTGCAGTCTCAGCCAAAGCTGCCGTCCCGTCCCCAGCCAGGTCACAGTGCAGGGCAGATGTTGGGCCACCTGTACCTGGCACCTGCAATCACATCAGCACAAGCACACAGGTTGAGGAGAAGATGTATATTTTCATTCTGGATTGCTAGCCCCTGCTCTGCTGGTGCAAATCTGTCCTCCAGGCAGATTACCTGGTTCCCAGGGACTTTTTATCCTGCAGAGGAGAGCCTGGGGAAGGAGATAAGTGCCATTGTAACTCCCGTGTCACATCCCTACAACTACGTGCAAACTGTAGCCAGGACATGCTTATCTGAATAATCTTTGCCTGCGATCTTGGTCCCTTGCAGCTATAAAAGGTGGGTGCCAGTCACAACAGGTCAGGGACTGCACTGGCTTGTTCTGGAAAGGCCAGTTGGTCCCAGATCCGCAGATGCAAGCGCAGTTCACTCCTTCAGAACATTTTGGCCTCATTTTGGCATCTGGGCGTTGATATAGAGGCACAAATTATCTGCTTTGAGAACAGCTATAATAGATTCATGCAGCTCCTGGGTAATGAGATGATGACAGCTTGGGAGTAAATCGCGGGTGTAAGGTAAAATTTTTGCCAAATCAGTGAGACTGACGTTCTCAGCCTGGAACCCGTTAGTGATTAGTGAGAGTAAGATTTAAGATTTCTCAAACCCTCAGCTACATGCAGCTTTGCAAAGTGGAAAAAAAGAGGTTTAGCTATGGCTTAGTGCTAAGAGGAGAGGAGCTTAGTGTTAGGAAATGCCTTGAGTATCTTAACTATCCAAGGAGATGCAGTTGGCTACCAAAGCAAAACCACATCAAGCCGAAAAACACTGAGGAGAAAGAAACATAAAGAAGTACATACTGGGTGATCCTATCTCTTTCCTATATTTCTGGCACACAGGAGATGAGTGTGGAAGGAGAAGGTTATGATTGCATTGCCATCTGTGCAGTAAGATACCCATCAACTTTAAAGTCATCTTTTTGTGGGCCGGAAACTGGACGAGCTTTCCCATAACAAATCCCCCTGCATTTCCTCACAGCTGTCTCACCTATGTAAGCCATAGAGCCTTTTCCAGCGACGCTGAGAAAAGATTTATGTCTGCAGTGCAGTAGAAGGTCTCCTTCCCTGTTTAAGTCCGAATTCTACATCTGCAGGCTACATCTGGGGAAGGCACTTTAGACTAGTTTTCCCAAGTGCTCTGTGGTCCATGTACACATCATGCTTAGATCCAATACCTTCATGACCAAAGCTTGTGTTTCACATTCAAAGCACATCCATGCAGCACTGTTTACTCAAGAAAGGAAACCAATATACCTATTTTACTTGGTTCCTTGAGTATACCATGCGACAAAGACAGGAGAAACGTGTGGGAAAAATTGGAAATAGGAATGTTTCTTCCTCAAGAGTAGTGATGACTCTCTTCAGTTGCGACTCTTGCTTCTGCATCCATATTGTATTTACCTCAAAATAATAGGGAAGTAGTGTTGGAGAAGGAAATCACCAGTGCCATAAAAGGAAAAGACCCTATTGAAATGCTTATGTTGGGACTGTCGATCTGTTGGAAGGCTTCTAATGAATACTTGATATGTTTATATAAAAGATCCTTTTAGCATCTACATAATTTTAAGCACAGGCTTGTGTCCTTTGCTGAATGAGCAGCTGGATCTGAGTTGGCCAGGCAGAAGACACCTTCTGGATAAAGGAATGAAATATTTATTGATCATGCGCATTGTCTCTTTAGCCTCACATTGCCTTCACGTTGAAGACAACATGGCAATTTGTTGAAGGAGAAGAAATATATTTTTGATTTGTTCCAGACAGTAAAGAAGCTTTACAAGGCTCTCGGCAACTGTTCAAGTGTATCATACCATTTGTGATGGCTTTATAAACTAAGCATAGCTTGAGACAGTTGAGGGTGAGTCAGCCTGAAAGAAAACATATAATTAATATTGTACTGTAAATGATTTGGGAGTGAGATTATCCATGAAAATCGGAGCTATTACCCGGCTGTGCATAATGAATGGTGGTTGGGGTGGGTAAATGGGGAGTTGAAAGAGAGAAAAACTGTGTTTAAGATGAAAGCCGCTTTCAGTGAAGACAGGATCATAGCAGAAATGTAACAGGAGAAGTGAAATATAATTAGGAACGTGACATTAATACTGGATTTGCAGAATGTTGCCTAACAGGTGGGTGGAGTTTATTTGACTTTGTTTCAGCTGGGGTATTGAATCACACAGATGCAGTCTTTAAAATTATGTTAGACTGTGAGAAAAGAGGTAACAAGAATGTTCAAATACATGAGCTCCCACCACCAGCATGTGTCCTCGCTCTTTCTCTTCCAGCTGTAATAATCACCTCCCAGTTAAGATGGTTCTTGCTCTTCCTCTGTCACTCCTTGTTTCTGCAGCTCTGCACTGGAAAGCAGAGGGGATATTGGGTTTCCTTTCATCACAATGACAAGCCAGGGAAACATCTGGTTTGAACAAAATGTGCAAAAGATTTGTAAAGGAATTAAGGGTTTTTTTTTTGGCATTTTTTTGTTTATGCCTGCTAGACACTTATTTTTATTAAAATAAAATTTATGAGCATAATATGAAGGGAAGACAGTTAAAAGATCAAATTGTGTAGTAATCAGGGAGGAAACCTATGAAAGGCAAAATGTCCACCAGAATGGACAACACGAGTCGCTTTCTGGACGCCAGGATGGAAGCGTCAATATAGAAACATTTGTTTCAGTTTATGAACTTCTTTGCAGTCCAGCTAAAATATCAGCACCACCTGTGATATGAGCATCAGATTTATTATCAGCTTCTCAGGAGTTGCAAAACAGCCTAACTCCACCCGACTGTTAATAAATCAGGTGCTGAAAGCACTTCAAATGAGAACCTTGCTGAAGAGACAAGTAACTCATGAGGATCAAAGGCTCAAGTCAGTTAAACTGGCCATTTGCCCTTTTGGCATAATCAAAATGTATTTTCGAAAAAGAAGAAATGACAAAAAAGAAAAAATCATGGGACATCATGTTTCTATCAGACTAAGACAAATATTAAAGTGGGAGTGGGCATCAGTAATTCACTCTGATTCTGCAAAACTGAGTTCCATAATGTGGCAGAGTCAGTAAAGCTTACAGATTTGATCCAAAGCCCACTAAAGCCAGTGAAAAAGAGTATTTCTTTTTCTTTCAGTGGCTTGGATCTGGCTGTTGGGAGCTGCTCACTTTGGACAGCAAGCATCTGCTCTCTAGTGAAGCCGACTTGTCTTTTCACTTTGTTCCCCTGTACTCTTCCACACATGCTGAAAATAAACTGAAAGCCAGGCTTCTGATGAAAGAAACTGCCTGAAAAATATTGCAATACCCAGCTTCCTGGATTAATTAATAAAATTACTTGCTCATCCACATAGATTACATGCTGGGCATTTAACTGGTATGCTCTAGGGAAGAGGTGAGAGGAAAGTTCAGAAGTGGGTGGAGGTGTAGGGGAGAGAGAGGAGAACACAGGTTAAGAAATATTGTGAATATCAATTCATGATTGCAGGAGTATTTTTTAAACGCTGCATATTCTGCTGATTTGCATGAATAGCATTGGTGTGGCTAATCAGCTGAAGCTGTCAGGGACATTAACACTGGCAGCTTTACAGGAGCAATATTTTCACAAGCTCTAACTCCTTTTTTTTTCCCCACTTGCAGTGGGCAGTAGAGATTTTACTGTTCAGCATCAGTGAGTCTCCACTTACGTTTGAGTTTCCTCTTTCTTTCCTGTGTCCTCTTAAAGGTGGTCTGAAGTACCGGTTGTTAGGAACTGCTGTTTTTCCTTTTGCTGGATGACTGTTCAAGTCAGAAAGAGAATGAGGAAGCATTTTTGGGTGATCACGTAACCAAGTGGCAGTCTGGAAGGGGTCTTTATACCAGGGTAAGTATGGGCTCCACGGGTGTGTTGCCCTTGGTAGATGACGCATTGACCTTCCCACACTTGGTAGCAAAGCAAATGTGAGTCACAAACAGTAGTGTGGGTGGAAATGGTGTTTTGGAGGAATTAACACTTTCGGGCTTGCAGGTGTAATGCTGAGGGATAAAAACTCTCCTGGGTAGCCAGGTGCAGTGCCACTGATCTGAGCAGAGTTATGGTCCTGGGTTACAGCCAGTGCAGGAGGGAAACCAGTCACATTCCTGTGCTGGTGATGTACACCTGAAGTGCAGGCAGAAGTGGGTGACTCACCGGGTCAGTGTGTGACGCTCTGGATTTTACTGTTTGCACATGCAGTTGGTTTTGTATAAGAAACTCAAGACCAACCTAGTTTATATTGGGTTGAGGGTGTTAAGAAATCTGGAGAGCGGAGTGGCTGAGAATGGTGCCATTTCAGTTGGGCAAACAGACAAGAAAAAAGCATATTTGCTGTCCCTCTTTGCTTTGCTCTGAGAAGAGTAATTTCAGGCTTTGGAGTGATGTCTCCAAACACAACATGGTTCCACCAGTTGTCTTTAGTAGGGATCCACAGAAGTGCAGGTCCTGGTGTTGCTGTTCAAACCAGCGGAATCTTCACCAGCCAGACTGTGCTTTGCAAAGCAAGAGCTGCTGCTGATTCACCCCAAGGACTTGTTTTCAGAGAGCTCATGTGGGTTCTGTTTTATTACTGGCACTTGGAAAACTGTTTTTCAGTCCTATGCTTTAAAATTAGCATTGAGCAACAAGCCTGGTTTGTTCAGGGTTTGCCTCTCCATTCGCTGGGTTGGCAGCAGAGTCAATGCTGGCAGCAGAAAGGTCAATATTTCAGTCTTTGGCCTTCTTTGGGGCACTAAAGATACTTTAGTATAATAATTCTCAGAGAGGAATGAATCTTTTCTTAATTAATTTTAAAGGCAGCATATTGCAGCTTGGGCTCCCTTTCTGAAAGCTGGGGAGTACTTCCCACAGAGGACGTGATCCTGTGCTAAGCCAGGGTGCGCGTCCTTCCCTGTGCACCCCACAGTGAGAGCTTCCAGCTCTGCAAAATGGCATCAGCCACCTGGTCTTTCATCAAGCTTAATTAATCAGCTGCTTTTAAAAATTATGAATGCCTAATGTGGGATAACCTAGTGGGAGCTTTTTGATCTGTATAGATACCAGGAAATTGCAGTCTTGTTCCACTATGTGTTCTAGGGGAAATGAGGAGTTCTGGAGCTGGGGAATTGGTTTTTCTATGGCTGAGACAGGGCTGCACTGTTCTTTTGATACAGAAATTTTAGGGACATTGATGGGCGATGCAGACACATCTGCTGTGTGTAGTGGTTCTGTCAACAGACCTCATGGTATACAGCCAGCCTAATAATCACAAGTGCTTCTTTCTGTTTAAAACCCAGAAAAGGAACTGACATCTTTTATCAGAAAGACAGACGATCTATCTCGTGACAATTCCAGATTATGGATCCCAAGAGGCTTTCCTCACATTCGTATTTTATCACGGAAATCACAGCTAGTGCTGTTTATTTTCTATACCTCCGCACAGTTTTCAAGGTGTTGCCAGCAGGACCTGTGCTGACACTGACATGTGTTGTTGTCACGTTGCAAGATCTGATAGAAAACCCCAGATATATAAATATCAGTGTTTTCTTGGATCTTCCTTTGCTTTCTGTGGGTTTGGAAACACTGGCGCTAGTTAATTCACATGCTTCGTATGTTTTGTAGGCTTTTTTCCTACTTCTAAGAAAAGACTTGTTCCTAGTAGGCTGATTTGGAGTATCACTCTCTTTTGTCACTATTTTTATCTTAGGGAGTTACGTATCTGTCATTTTCCAGCTATTACTACTGAGTGAGGTAAGAATAAATGTCTGGGGAAAAAAGAGAAAACGTTGGCTATTTGGGAAAATAAGTGACTTCTGCCTGATGATTTTTTATTAGAATATTCCCATCCTGCTGCTTTGAATGAGTTCCCTGCCCAGACCCACAGCAGAAGTTGGGAGGGGGGACAGCAGGACTGGTAAGGAGATGCAGAGCTGCAGCCACCCTGCCGCACTCTGCACAGCCGCTCGCTGTCCTCTGTCTTGGCATTAAAGCTAAAATGTCACTCAGGTATGTTCCCTCTGGGCTCCCCTCACTCTGGGGATCAGTAGTACATGAGAATGACCCATCCCTGGTGTACTGACATCCACAAACTCATGATTTGTCATGGTTGCAGTTCCCTGAAACTAAACTTTGGGTTTGTGAGAACAACAGGTTCTTCACGCTGATCCCCTGTGATTTGACTTGCTTTGCCTGGCTGAATGTCAACCTTCTGAAGTTACAATCATCTTTTTAAGGCTTGGAGCAGACTTTGGCCGAAAATATTTGTTCCTGAACTTACCTACAGCTTGTTCCTTTTTTAAAAAACAATAAAAAAAAAGAAGTATTAATATACAATCGATATATTCACACATATATTCATATACATATTCTTCTTCCCGCTTCAAGAAGGCATCTTAAAGACCAGTCCAACAGCAGCCAAGCATGCTGGATAATTCCTTTTTCTTACAAAGAACATCATTAGTTTTTATTGCCACATGCAGAAGACAGAGACTCTGTTTTTATGTTTCTGAAGCCCACACAGCTCAGTAGATCTATCCAGCGTATCCATCTCAGAAAGAAGCTACATTCCTCATACTTTTATTTGAACTTGAGATGCCAAAAGATGCATAAGCCTTGATTCTTCATGTCATGACACCTCGTTTAGTTTACTCCTGCGCAAAATGATATGTTATTGGACCCGAGGGCTTTGCATCATGTGTCTACAAGGCAGGGTAGGAATCAACATAGAAATCCGGAGCTTATTTTACTCCTTTATTTTTTTTTTTTTCTCTAGCCCGTATATAAACTATCCAGATGTTTTTTGGCAACAGAATAGTAATGACAGTGGGATGGTAATTTCGTTTTGAGTTTTACAAGCGAGAGGAGTGGCCAAGAAGCAAAGCAGGTGTGAGGGTTGCCAAATACATCTTCCATTTATCATTCCAGCTAACAGGGGCTAAATTATTTCCGAGTGGCAGTTTTAAAAGGGAGGGGAGAAAAGCAACATACATTAATACGTGCAAACATGTACCTCATGCGGGAGAGATGTCTCTGAGGAGTAGCTGGTTTGGTAAGCCAAGTGTAGTCCTTCCTGCAGGAGAAGAACAGCGTGTTACTCACGCTGGAATTCTGGCTGTGCTGTTGGAGCTAAAGCACCTGGAAGCACACCCAGACAGGAACGGGCTAGTGGTAACACAAAAGATGGACCTTTTTTTACAGGAGCTGGAAATAAGGGGAATGTTTTTGTCCAAGCGAAGCGCTCTCACTTGGGGCCCCAGCAATGTTTCAGTCCTGAATAGTGTGCACCATCCTTTTTTACAAAGAGAAGGAGCTTATAAAAGTGTAAGTTTACATATCAAATACGCCCAGAATTCAGTGAGAAGGAAGGAGAGCTTCATGTTTTGCTTTGCCACTTTCATGCCTTGCAAAGAGGGGTGACTATTGCTTCAGGCTGTGATAAAGAATGGGGCTGTGGTGATCTAACCAGCTCAGGATGTCACCCATTATATCCACTCTGTGAAGGTGTTTACAATCCTGTTCTGAAAAGAGGTATAAGAAGGCAAAGCATCTCACGAATGGCACACAATGTGCCTGAGTCATTTATACTAGATTGTTTTATAACATGGTATTTCTCAGGTGCAGACTCACATTTACTTGTCTAACCATTGCCATTATTATTATATAGTAATTATAATTTACCCGTACAAATTAGTTGGGTAAGAGGAAGGATTAAATTACATACAAAAAGCAGACTGACTGGAACTAAATAGAAAATTCCAAGGAGGAGTCCTTAAAATAAAGCAATTGTATAATATATGATTGTATAATATAAACTGTAATTTCCCAAAGGACATTGTACTAATCTTATGGTGGTTAACCATTACATTTGGTCCATCTATAATCACTGAGCTACTTAAATCCAAATTTAAAAAAGGATCAAACTTTTTTTCCACTAATAATGCCTAGTGCTTTCCCCGTAGCTTATTCATCTTCAAAGCTCTTCACCAACATTAGCTAATTATTCTTTTTTCTAATTAGTAGAAATTGACTATGGTCAAAAGGGCTGTTCAGCCAATTAGCGCAGTTCTACCTTCAAATCTCAGAGCTTCTGACCCAGAGCTTTCAAATGGTTGATGAAGATATCATAAAGTGGTTGTGCTGGGCACATATTAAAGGCAGCCAAGTGGAGAAAAAGAAGGAAAGAACGAAAAAAAACCAAAAAAGAAACCAAACAAACCACCAGAGGGAAGCGTATCAAATCTTCTCTTTCCCCAGAGGCAGCGCCATGGAGAATGAAGGGTCGGATCCAGGGCTGCTCCTGCCTCACACACACCTGTTTGAGATTCCCTGGCTGCATTTTGGAGGCTTAAAATCATGTGGGGTTTGTGGTGGCCACCCTCTCAGGGACTGCTTCTGGTGGGCTGGTTGTGGTGAAGGTCATCGTGGTGTTGTTGAAGTGGTGGCCCTGCACGTGTCCTGCTGGCGGCTGCCTGGAGAAGCAGCCCAGCAGTAACCATTGGTTTTGCTCTGCTGTGTTTATTCTTCCCATTTTTATTGCGTGGTGGCAAACTATGGTAGTAGACAGCAAGGTGGATTTAGAAAGTGATTTGTTTTTTATATAAAGTCATGTTTACATTCAAACTGTCTTCTCCAAAGTATGTTTCTTCTGAGCCTTTCCAAGAGCCTGCCAAGAGCCGCTTTGCTCACTTTTTAAGAATTCGTGCGCATCCGTAACTTAGGAGCTGTAACAAACAGGTAGCAGAAAAATCTCTGGAAACACGAACAAGCTCACTCTCCCTCTGCGTTTTGAATTTCTTTGCTCCTTCTTTTAAAAAGGCAGGAGTGACAAACCCTCCTTGAGCAGCAGCTCAGCCTGGCTGTTGGAGAACAGCTGCGCGTGAGACTTGTTTGTGTTTCAGAAACTGCGAATGTTTTAACCCTGAACAACAGTGTGTGCTCTGGGAGATTAATATCTGCATTACATGGACTTGCTGAGAATAAATTAACTCTTGATGACACGATTACTGTCTTAGCAGTGTTCACTGCGTACAATTGCATGGTGTCTAAGATATTAATGTGTTTTTGTGAAGAATTTAGGAAACAATTTATTTATATGACTGTGCTTCATTCCATATCACACCAGGACATCAATTAGCTCCCATCGCCTGTAAAAGAAATGTAAATCATGTGTCTTATTGCTTACAAGGATAATACTGGGCCAATAATTCACAAAGAATAATTAATTTTGTGAATTGTGCCTCATGTGTGCTCATGAATTGTTCACAAACAGATACAACTTTCTCAATTCTTTGTTTTTCAAACGATTGTGGACTCTTCTTGGTTACAGTTTACTCGTGGAGGTTTTGGATATTCAGGACTTAAAGTTGGAAGTGATTTTGTTTGGTCACACAGTACGATGCATTTCTTTCTTGACTGACTCAGTGCAATTTTTAGAGTCAGTTGGTGTTATGAACACTTGTGAGACCCAATGCAAATATCCTTTACAAACTTTTGTAAAACATGGTGCTTGGAAAAAAAAAAATAATTCTTTTGACAGAGGCCAGAAATGAGTAAAAAAGTGAACCTCTAGAATGGTGAAAACCACAGAAAGCTTTAAAAAGGATTTATGTGGAGATTTTGAAGAAAACACACTCTGGGACATAATATACAGAAATAAAGTCACTCCCACCCTCAGTGCAGTTTCTAAAATTAGGGAGCAAAAATTACTGCCTTAGGAAGATAATTAACTTCAACCACTTTTAAAAGAAAAATAATTTTTAAAAATAAACAAGGAATGTGTGGATTGTTTTAAATTTTCTGCAGAATCTTTGGCTTTAATAGAAAACTGTTTTGAAAAGTTTGACATTTACATCACCAGAAGGAATTGTGTTTGTGTTGGAAGCATGAAAACAAGGAGGAAAAGGTGAAGTTTCTAGCAAGTGGTACTTTCTGAACCTCTTGGAGATGATTTAAGAATTTTCCTGAATATCCTGGCCGCATATAAGCAGAACAGCAAATATACATGATAAAAAATTAGGTCTAACTTTAAATTTCAGGGTAGAAACTATAATAATCTTCCTGACTCAATTTTTTTCTGTTCCCTGTAGGTGCTGGCACAAATTAGAGAGAATTTTAACTGTGCCAATTTTTTAACCTACCCTCGGTACAGCACGTGTGTTGGAAGGGAGGTAGCTTTCCCTGATACTGCATGTGTGTTGAATATTGGATGGAAGGGTTAAACCTAGTTTTTTCTTCCTTTTGCTGAAAATAGATAAGATGGAAAATTTGCAAGTGTTTCATTTTTTTTGGTATTTGATTCACATAGATACCCAAATGCTTTCTTCTCTGAGCAGTCTGCTGAGAATCTGAAATCCATCCTCTTCTCTCATATTGCTGGGCATGCCTTTCCCATGCTAATACTTTAAGAAACTTTTATTGCACTGAAAAGCGTATAAAGTTCACTGCTTTGCCATGACCTTTTCTCCTTTAAATTGTTTCATCATTGTGACCACTACGGACCAAAGAGAAGATGTAAAAACGTTAGGAACGTCTATTTCTAGGAAGGTTAAGCAACTTCTGCTATGCCCTTTTTACATTCTTCCAGACCTTCTAAAAAGGGACCGTAACATGACAGCGATGGCCTCCTTAATTACATTTTGTTGTCAGAGGAAGCATGCTTTAAAAGAACAGTAACCCAACACTCCTAGAGCTGAGGATTTCAATAATCTCAACCAGGTTCACAACATTTGGAAAGCTCCAGACCTTCTGTCAACTGATTGAAGCGAATTTTACGCATGCAAGAAATACAGTCATCTGGCACAAGTTCTGTGTTACGTGTCTCGGGCTAAAGGATCCCATTTCAGTTTGCCAGAGTTTCATGAGCAGTTGGATAGATTTCACAATGGCAATGACTTATCAAAAACCAAAAGCTAAAGAGCAATACATTCCTGCCGTGCTTGTTTTCAGTAATGTTCATCTTCATAATAAATGTAAATCAGGCCTGACTATTGCCAGTCTAGTACTGAAATCTTAGTAACAGCTGAAGATTTAAAAAAATACAGGTACTTGTGGAACTCAGGGTGGATAACACTTTATCTCCTTCCTGGCCATTTTTTGTTTGGCCACTGAACCCATTTGCTTTGTTTCTATCACAACTGCTACTAGCTTTGTACAAAGCAAAGGAGAAAATTGCTCCTGCATGTCTTCATTTTATATTTGTCTAAGTTCTGTCATGAATATAGGAGAGATTACCAGGGGGTGAGGGGAGGAAATCAGACATACACTGGACTGCTACAGCGATACAGGATATATGGACTTATATACCCACCAAAGGTGGGCAAAGGGTAATGCAGTGAATTTGGCAGGAGAATGTAGAGGGTAGGAAATCCCAAACAGAGGCATGTGCATTTACTCCAAATTGAAAAGGCTGTTGTCTGTATGTACTCCAGGGTTACTGTAGCATGGCGAACCTGCTGGCCTTTCCTTGCAAGATGAATTGCCTTCAGTCAAGACTGACTGGGGAGCATCAGAGACTGTCGTGGCATTTGCAAAAAAAGGAAGGGGCCGTACCTGCTGCCTCCCTCTGGGAGTGCACAGCCTCTGTGTCCCAGCCTCTCTTTCTGTAGGACAAACATGCCTACAGTCTGCACCAAATCTAAGGTCCTAGGAGCAAAACTTTTATGGTCTTATTTGGGACTTATGAACAATCTAAGATGAAATTGGTCCCAGAGCAGTCTTCATAGGTTGCACTGGACTGAACTCTGTGCATTTTGGGAAAGGCTTGGAAAGCCTGTGTGAATATCTATGTGGTTCACATCATCAAAGCTTGTATTTTAGGTGTCTGCTGTTGACTCTCATTGGTATGATTCTAGATGTTCCCTGTGGCCTAAAGCAGAGCAGTCTGTTGGCACAGTGTGAGGATTAAATCTCAACCATCTGAAAAGTGCCTTGCAAATGAAGCTGGCTAGACACTAAACTCTGTGCAGCTGTCCCCACAGCCTTCAGGTGCTGCTAAGAAGCACAAAGTATGGATCCATAGTGACTTCTGAGACAGCCACTCTTAAGTATACAGGAAATGTCCATAGCTGAGTGGATCTATCCAAAAGAAAGGATGACAAGAGCCTTGTGGTGGTATTTCAGCAGAAAAACCACTGGGAGCATTGACACATTTGGCTAGAGTACCATGCTGAAAGTACAAAAGTGCCAGATAGGATGAGGTGTCACCGTTGTCCCCACAGTCTCTGTTGCTGGCCATGGTAGAAGGCAGAGAAGGAAGGAGGGGCTGTTGATATTGTCCTCTGATAAGCTGACAGCTGTCCTCATAGAGATAAAATGAATTAAAAAAAAAGTGAGGGAAGAAACACAGAGGTATTGAGCTAGAGGCTATTTTGCTACCGTGAAATGTGCTCCATGTCCGGGAGACTGAAGGAGGGCTGATGTGTGGGAGCTTCTGGGAGGAGGATGGCCCTGAGCAGTGCGGTGAAGCAGGCTGTGCCGCACATTTCTGATGTGATCAGCCTCAGCGTTCAGCCTCAGCTTGCCTTCGTGGCCAGCACCGGCGTGCCCTGTTGAGCACCGCACAGCAGTAGGTTATCAGGGCAGCTTCAGGACTCGGGAGCCAGGTCATTCCAGCTGACTTTGAAGGACCACAAACTCTTGCTGTGGCACAGCAAGGGATTTGGTTTTGCTTTGTGAGATGTGGACCCCAGATAAACGACCAAATATTTCCTCGCCACAGGCTGCCCCATCCCAGGCTGTTTGCTGAGGGCTGGTGGTGCCTGGCCTGAGAAACAGCAAAGACTCTCTGAGCTCTACTTCAGTCTGGGTTACTCGGGCTGAGAATCTTGCCTGGGTCATCACTTCAACATGCTGTTTCTTCAGCATATCCCTCTTGCTGCTTCCAATGCAATTTGTTTCTATCATGTGTCCAAAGTGCAAATTTTTAGCAGATAACACAGAGGAAGATGTCTCCTGTACAGTTCTGAAATATTTTTGTCCTAAGACATCTGAGGTTCCCATAGAGAATTCAAGTCCTAGGCACCTCACAAGCATGCGTGACTATATTTTGTACTTTATTGTGGTTATTGATCAGTTTTTTACATTTGCATAACTTTGGATTTGCAGATGCCAGATTTTAGCAGTGTGGAGAAATATTTGGGAGGAAAGTTACATTGCAAGGTGGTGGCTGCAGATTCTTATTTTCGTCCTTTCTATATTAGGTACTGGAGGGAACAGAAGCTAAAATGGATGAGTAAGTAAAATTTTGAAGCCTGACTGGTTGGGCAAGGGAGTCACATTCTTGGAACAATAAATAGCTCCTTCCAGATCATGGTGTGCTAGCAATGTTGGGGAAGCAATAACATGGGACTGGCCCAAGTTAATGATATATATTAAAGGAGATTAGGCAGATATCAGGAACATGTTTAGTAAAGCATCTATTGTCTGCATCTATCACCACAACATTCTGGCAAGTGTTGGGAAATATGGAAAGTGTGAAGTAGGAGGAGAAAAACTTGATCTTCATTTGTTGACTGCTTGTTGACAGCAACTGAGCAAGACGTTTACAGAATGCTTTAAAAGTTTTTTAATTAGTTGTTGAGATTGTTTATATACAACCTACAAACCCCATTCTGGCTACTAAATCTCCCCCTGTACTCTACTCTAGTGAGACCCTGCCTAGGGTATTGTGTTCAGCTCTGAGGCCCCAAACAGAAGGACATGGACCTGTTGGAACCCGTCCAGAGGAGGGCAATGAAGATGATCAGAGGGCTGGAGCACCTCTCTTATGAAGACGGGCTGAGAGAACTAGGGTTGTTGAGCCTGGAGAAGAGATGGCTCTGGGGAGACCTTACAGCAGCCTCCAGTACACAAAGGGACCTACCAGAAAGCTGGAGAGGGAATTTTTGCAAGGGCATGTAGTGATAGGACAAGGGCTGATGGCTTTAAACTGTAAAAGGGGAGATTTAGATTATATATAGGGAAGAAATTCCTCCCATGAGGGTGGTGAGTTCTGGCCCAGGCTGCCCAGAGCAGCTGTGGATGCCCCATCCCTGGAGTGGTCAAGGGCAGGTTGGACAGGGCTCTGAGCAACCTGGGCTGCTGGAAGGTGTCCCTGCCCATGGCAGGGGGGTGGAACTAGAAGAGTTTTAAGGTCCTTTCCAACCCAAATGATTCTATGATTCTATTATTCTGATCATACGTCTGGCTGCCAGAGTGGGGAAGGATGTCACAAGGAAGGGATGTGTTTGTGTGCATCTGTGAATGCGTATGTGAAGAGAAAGTAGCCAAGGTGCATAGTGCTAAAGCTTGATCCTGAAATAATTTAGGCTACAGAATGACCTTTGCAAAGGAAATAGAGGTTGACTTTTGATGATGGCAGGAGAAGAACAGATGTCTCAGATTGAGGGACCTATGGTGCCGTAAGTGAGGCTAGAAATCAATGTCCTGATGAGCACATTGCACCCAAGATAAGCGGTTACCCACCGTTCAGCCGGGTCCCCGCTGAAGCACTACGGCAAACGGGATGTTTCCTTCCATACAGAGGCCCAGAACAGTGTCTTCAGTTCAGATCTGATCCAAACTTCGCTTAAGTTTGTGGAAAGAAGCCAATCAGCCACGAATCAAGGGCTTCAATGGCCATTTATTTGTCTAACGTTTTGTGTTGTAATTAAACTTCCATTTTTTAAAACAAAATCTCCTCCCACCCACCAAATTGCCATCAGCCCCTCCAAAGGAGTGTGCTGCAGTTTAATGTAAATTGGGACAAGGTGAGGGTGTGGACATGTGCCAATATAAATGCTCATTTTTACAAGCATGGTCCTGAATGAAGGATGCCGCTGTTTTGTAAGTTCTGTGTCTCTGGAACAGTTTTGCAAGTTCTGTGTTCACTGTTGCTGTTTAGGTTAAATTCTGAGAAGTTTCAGTTGTCCTGTCACTTTGTCGCTCGCTTGTAAATCAAATGGACTGTTTTGCTGTTGGCTTTGTTGGGTGCTGGAACAAGCACAAACAAGAGCTTCTCTGCTGCTTTTCAAACTGTATTTCAGGCCTGAAAAGGTGGCAGTTGTGTCATGATTTACAGCTCCTACTTGGTGTTTTTAATTGGGAATTTACACGACAATTTGTGGCTACATGATTATGTTAAGATTATCTTATAAAAGATCTAGGACATTTGTTTGTGAAACCCTGGGGGCACATACCAACCTCCTTAGTTATCTAACCAACTGTTGTGCTCCTGGGTTAAAGGAGTGGGGCCTTCAGAAGTGGTTTGATCTTCCTCTGGAAGGTTAAAGGTCAAATGACTCATAAATGAAGAAAGAGTGATTTAATCCGAGGAACCTGTGCTGTTATTGTAAAACAATATTCACCAGTGATGGTACACTGCTGTATAAATGACAAACTGCACAGCGATGGAAGTTGTTATTACATCACTGGCAACCTCACCTGCACTACATTTATGACTCCATAAACATACGCTTATTTAACAGCTGTGGGAACACCTATGGCCGTTCTGTGTTAAAGGTCAGGAGTCCTAAATTTCAGTTTGCATGTTAGTTTTCATGGGCGAGGTTCATAAAATGCGATGACTAGCATTAGGCGATCAGAACACAACCGAAATACAATGTTGGGGGAAACGTGTGCTAATGCAACCGTTTGTACTGTGCCGTGTTTCCCTGAAGCACTTGGGAGGATTGTTTGTTTGCTAAGCGTTGCTCTGAAAGCAGATTTATATCACTTAGTCACAATTCTGTCTCCTATTCAGTAAGTCTGTAATTGTATCTGTCGTCAAAGTTGCACTCCAGCAGGGGTTTGCCTTCTAGGATATTTTTAAAGGGGGACAGTCAAGTCCAGCCCATTTCAGAACATGAACTAAAGGTAGCTGCACATACAGCAGCTGCTCCTCAGTTCCTTTGCCATACTAGATGATTACAAATATTAATATTTATTCTTGAAGTTGCCATGTTAAACAACAGGCCAAATGGCTGACTGAGCAGTAAGCTATGTATTGCCAAGTGCAAAAAATAAAGAAAAAATAAGGAGAAAATAGTGTGCATTAATGTAAATACTTTCCAAATGGGAGTGTGGTTTTATGTATATGGTGTCTCCTTGCAGTAGGTCCTCCACAGGAGCGTGTGGCCACTCTATAATAAATAAGAAATAACTGCTGATGGAATAATTCTTTTTCACACTTTGAAGCATTTGAACAGCTAAACCAAATATCTGTTTGGAGATTAAATCGCATACATGCTGTGGGAGAACAGCAATCTCCCTCTGGTTTGTGCAACATTGTTCTCAGCTCCTTTTCTGTGGCATTGTCTAACTCATGCCACACATGAATATCCAAGCGCTCCTTTACATTCTCCACCCATGTTATTGCTTCAGGTGTTGTACTGTTGCTCAGTGAATGGTAGCAGATTTTTAACAAATTTGCAACAGCACTCTGGACTACTGAAAGGATTATGACTAAACCAATAAATTACTATTGTCTGATTTCATCACATGACAGATTCCCATAACCCAGTCCAGTGTGGCTGAAGGTTTTATGCTGATAAAGATTACTGGGTTTACTTACATTTTAGAAACACTATTGTTCCAGTAGATTCATAAACAATTGTTAGTAAAAGATCAAACAGAGATAATTACTGTTTTTTTTTCTTTCACTTTTGGAACACAGATGAGATGATTAGAAAAATCCAAGAAGATATGAAGCAATAACGAAGCTTCTCTTAAGCAATGTCAAACATATCTTTCTTGTTTAACAGCATTTTGTATCTCCATCAATAATCTTGCCAATGGTCATATAATTAACTATGGTAATAATGCTTCTTATAGTCCTTTTATTACTGTTATTGCTGTGAACCTACTTACGAGCCATCCACTGTAATTAGTAATTAATCTGATGATTGTGTTGCCCTATGCAAACGTGAGATGGAGCATGTTGATTAAACCACACCAGCCTGGCTCTCCGCTCCGCACATGGTGCTGCCTTGTGCTCCAGTTCACCCTCCCTGCCCCTGCTGGGTCTGCCAGCCCCAAGCTGCCTTCCTGGGGACAGGGGCTAGGGACAGAACAGCCCATGTGTCACCTCGCCTGGCTTCTGGCAGCCCCTTTGCTGTGAGAGCATCTCCTGGTGCCGATGCCATCTTGTTGCATGCACAGAAAGAGGAAATATGCGAGGCTGGCTGACTGGGACAGCAGGTACTCCCGTGAAAAACGTTGTTGATTATGAAGTATTTCTACTCCAGTTTGGTGTTTGACATGGAAGCCACTTTCTAGACATTGCCTTTGATTCTCTTTTCTTTAAAGCCCCAAATTATCCGCATCTATTCATTCTTGTTTACTCTGGCAATCTTGAAAAACTAGCCTTTGCCAACATCCCACGTCCCACTTTTTTTTTTTTTTCTTAGAATAGGAAACAAATGTGATAGTGTTTATTGGCAAGTGGTGACGTTCTTGTGGCAATCATTGTGATGAGCACAGAGAGGGAGAGGTGAAGAGAATTGAGAATTACCACTTGAAAGCAATCCCTTTTTAAAAAAAAATCAATTACTGTTGGTAGCCCTTTAGTACTAGAACGGCCAGCATTTATTTTTTTTTCAGGGGGTACACAGTAATGGAAAAGAAAATGTAAAATATCTTTTGAGGAGACATTACAAGCCATGACTTAGGCACCTGAATCTCAGAAATCCAGTCTTACCTTGGCTTCATCTTATTGCTATTCTCTGTTGAAACAATGCAACAGTAGATACCTATCTCTCTCAACGTGCATTGTAACTATGCTCCTTGTTTTACAGCACAGTTGAAGGTTCCTGAAATTCTCTGCTAGAAAATGATGTACTTGTGTGTTCCTGGCATAGTTTTTATCCTTCTCTGAACAGGAGTTAGAGCAGGGAATTCAGCAAGCAGACACAGAAGCTGTCCAGAGCCCAGTAGACTGTGAGGTGGCTCTAAGCTGTTATAATGCAGGAAAGTGGTATTAACTCGGTGAGTGGAAAAATTAGCTTTTAATGTTTTGTAATCACATGTCAGTGTGAAGGTTGAAGGCACAAGTCATGATGGTTTAGGGGAGATAGTGCTATTCAGAGCTAAAATTCATACAAAAAGGCAAAAATATGTTTCCATCCGCAACATGGAGCCTAAACCTGCCTAATCCCTGCTCCACAAAATCACCAAAAAATACCTGTCAAAAGTCTATCCTTCTGTATAAAGCTGGAGATACTTGACACTTTCTAAGTGTCCCTGAATTATCTGTCTTAGCAACATACACCTCTGCTGAGCTGTGCAAATACAGCAAAAGGTAGGGTTCTGGTGAAACCAGTATTTACACACTATCTCAGTGTTGGAAGTAATTAATCTTCAGCTGTATGAGGCTCTTTGTGATGTAAAGCAAGTGCTGACACTTTTGTGTAAACATGAAGATTAGCATATTTACAAACTGGTAGATGTTACTTTGATCAGTGGCGGCTTGTGCTGGAAAGGCATGCTGGCATGCGGGTTTGCTCTTCATGTGACAAAGGCGTCTAATCCTTTTACACTATTCTCAGATCCATATTTAGAATTCTGACTTGTGTTTTCTATATCCACTTGAGCTCACTGTTTGGTTTGTTTAGCAGTTTTCATCCACTCTTTATACTCACTAGTGAGTCATTCCAGTTTGTTTTCTTTGCAAAGCAAGCAGTAAAATTCCAAAGTAGTAAATGACCTGGGTGAAAACCCCTTAAACTCCTTTCGATTTAATTACTAAAACAAATTGGAACCACTTGCAGTCAGGCTTTTTGATGGTCTGTGTAAAGATCTTCACTGTTTTCCTTCTTGCTTTTAAGTAAGTCAGTGTGAAAATTAGCCAGCCCAGCTCCAGCCCACTTGTAATGTTATTGCATTAAGGCTTTTGTTTCTGTGTGTGTTTAAACTCACCTGGAAGACTTTGAAAGAGGCATCCTAGATGCTTGGTTTTGTTCACTGTAATTTAATGGTAAACTGTAAACAATACATAATTCATTTTAGTGCAAATTATAGCTTTACATACTCCAAACTGGTTAGCGACAGGGGATCTTGTGGTGACAAGATAATGACCTGAGCAGGTTGGAACAGGCTGGGTCTTATCTTTTAAGAAGGGTGAAATAATGTTATGACGTTGTCAGCATATTGTCTAACATGCTAGGATGCTAGCAACTCATTACTTGTGTGCAACCCATGTGCCTGAGTAAATGATTGCAAGCTTGGCCCTTCTAGGTGTACATGGGCAAGACGGGACATGCCACCAGCAGAGACGTGTAGTTGAGGTGGGCCCGCACCTGCTCGCGGGAGAAAGCTGAGACTGAATCTGTTTGGTGGGTGGCGTACCACTGCTGTTCTCAACACTGGTGCCTTCGTTCGAACACTTGAAGCAAATTTGCCTACCTTACCCATGGTCATTGGAGATGGGAGACACAAATATGCTGGGTCTTGGAAGCCTTCCTGCTTTCCTCTGGCAACCTGGATCTTTGCTTCCATCCCCAGGCACACCTGTTCGCTTGTCAAAGATGAGGAAATGCCTTCTCACCAACCTACTGTCTTCTAGAAGGTGTGAGGTTAAGCCCAGACTCTTTAGGCACTTAACCTGGCTCCTATCCACACACTAAAACCTCTGATCTGATTGCAGGGCTCTGACTCAGTTTCCATTTGGCAACAACTTCCAGTGACAAACACACAATTCGGAGATGCAGCTGCCACCCAGCTCTTTGTCCTTTTGACACAACTGGAAAGGCTACTCCGGCATTTTCCCAGTGGTTTAAGCTAATATGCTGGTCTGTAAAGTCTTGATGCTGAGAGCATCCTGTTCCACCCCACAGCACAGAGGCATAGCTGCTGCTGTGGGGTGCAGCAGGGACCGGGTGGTGGCAACAGCTTTGGTGAGATTGGCTACAACCCTCAGCGGCTGTTGTCTGCCTTGCCCAGAGCCATAGACTGTCCCTGCAAAATGAAAAGAAACATAAATCCCAACCATCTTTCTAGTGACTTTCAAATGGATCAGAGTGATATATAATTTCCTATACTGAAGGACCCCAGCAGCTTTCCAGCCAAGCAGGACGTCTCTGGTCACAAGGTTAGCCTGAGACTCTTTGGTGGGATATTACGCATTGTAGTTTGGTAAGAAACAGCTGTGAATAACACATAAGAAAGACATGTAATGATGTCTTGTGTCCCACATCCATTTTTCTAGGGCCAGTGTCCCAGGTGCAGCCTGCAGTCACACAAATGTAGGGAAAATTCAGTTGCATGGGGCTTTCTGCTTTGTATCTAACAAATGAACAATAGACGGGACCTGTGGTTTGATTTCTTGTTGAGCAAAGTAAGCAGGTGAAGAGCTCAGAAAAATGATATACTTTTCCTGTGTTACTTGCAGAGCGTCACATGTATGTTAGATCTATTACTGATTAAAACTCTTGTTAAACTGAGGATCAAAAAGAAAGCTCGACACCTCATGTAGCTCTTTTCACGACTGGATTAGCCTAAATAGAACAACTTGTCTGTATGGGAACAGCACAGACACTTAATTTTAAAAATATTTTCCTATCTAGGTAGAGAAACTGTGAATAGAGTATATAAGTAAGGAGGAGGAAAATGTTTTATTTGATTGCGGGGATGAAAAATGAAAAATTATTTGGTTAAATCTTGACCCCATCAAAGTCAACAGAAGTTTTTCCTTCGATTTCAGCGAAACCTACTGTATTTCCTATCAGTATTTAAGGGAAAGAAACTTCCAACTTCTGCAGGTTATATTGTTACTTAAAATGGAATAGCTAGTTGCACTTATATTAACGAAGATAGTGTATTAACTGAAGTCTTCCTAAGTATACATTAATCTCTGTGGTTTAACAAAAGCTTTCAATATGTCTGATTGCTTTTAATTTAATAAACATACTAGAAGACATGTTGTTGATGTGCTATACAAAGTGGGATTTTGGTAGTTTTACTCTCAATGCCATTATTTGTGTCTCATTTTTTCCATGTTGCGAGTGCTTAGCACTTCTGCTACTTAAATGCAGAAGCAGATGGGGAACACTTTACAGCCAATGCTGGAATGTAAGCCTGGATCCTTCAGGCTTTCGGTCTGATTCCCCCCTGTTTCTCCGGTGCGTGGCTAAATACAGACAATGGAAAAGCCCATCTCCAAGTTGCCGAGCCTGGGCTGTTTTGCAGGGCAGACCCAAAATGCATTAACGTGACCACAAGGAAGCAAGGTGGGCTCGGACCCTTGGGATTATAGCTGGACTGGAGGCTGAGAGCATGGAGGAAATTTCAACAAAAGCTGCAAAAGGGGAATAGAATCTCAGGGCTACAGTGAGGCAGGGAAGCAGCAATAGTCCAGGATCACAGGATTTGGGGCTAGCAAGCTGATTATTCAGCTCTTTAACACTCAGATCCCAACCATGAACATCGTATGAACTTTGATGTTTTTAATGTTGTCCATGGCTGTGCTGTAGTAGACAGGATTGACCCTTTTATGCTCTTACTGTTTGTTTTTTTGTTGTTGTTGTGTGTGGTTTGGTTGGTTGGTTGTTTTTTTTTTTTTTTTTTTTTTTTTTTTTGCGAGTTTTATGGGTATAAATAGATAAAAATCTTAATTTTAGGAGAAGCGTGTATGTAGGAATTTTAGGATGCTAATTTCATGTTGCCCTACAGCATTTTCTGCAAATGTTAACATGCACATACTATTTCTGATGATTAAAGCAGAGTATTTTGGCTTTAAAGTGGCATCTTCTGAATAAATCTGTCTCCAAATGATTTATGCATGCCATTAGGATTTAGTGCTGGTAGTTGTCCTGGGAAGCCTGATCTGGTCTTTCAAGAGTCGCCTTAGCTTTATCAGCCCATTTACATGTGGTCATATTTCAACCTCCAGGAGCTTTAAAATGTTTAGTACACAGAACACAAATTTAGGCCTGTGTTTGTTTTTATTGGTGGAACCTCTTTCCTCTCTTCAACATTCTCAAATGTTCCCTGGTTTAAGTAGAGTTATCTAAGGTAATCCACTCTTGCCCTTACCAGGGATATTCCACTTTGTTCATAAGCACATAACATAACTCTAGTCCCCAGTGATTTCATTGTGAAATTAAAACCCAGACTCTCATCCAGATGTCTTAGAAGATAAGGGCAGGCCTAATCCGCATGTCACAGAGGACTTGAGGAGCAGGAATTCACCTATACATCATCACGTCGTTATTAGCCTGGACCATGGCGAGCCCAACACAAACATTTTCCACAGGGCTTGCATTCAGGTTTGGCAGTGTTAAGAAAATACCCTCCAGCAATGTGTTATTTTAGGCTGAAACAAAAGTAGACATGAATGGCAAGAGGAACAGAGAAGCATTGTTTTTATTTTCAATGTGAACCCGTAACTTGTGTTAAATGAAAATCTAACCAACTAAGATGTAAATACCATCGTGTTCAAATGAGATATCAAATATCAACACATTTATTTTGTGATGGAATACCGATGCTTGTCTTAGGCACTGTGGGAAGGGCAATTTAGATAGTAGAAGCCAAAAGCTTTATCTGATTAAAACTGATATGATGATTGATTTTGACAGAGAGAAATCACTTCCATTGCCAAAAAGAAGGCAACAAAACCATGGTGCATTTGTCATCAATATGAACGGTGGCATTGAAATTAGAAAAAAAAGTGGGCCTGTGAGAGAGGCTAATTTTGATTTTGCCTCTATTTTTTGCAGTCCTGCCACAGAAGTCACCGCCAAAGCTGCCATGATTATTTTATAAAATCCATGGAAAAGCCTTAGGGCAGGGACTGGAACCCACCTCTCCAGGAGGTGGCCTGGCCTGCACAGCTGCCCGTTTCTGTCTGTTCCTGCCTTTGCTCACTGCTTCTCCTCTTGCCCTGGGAGCACTCCCAAAAGTGTGTAGATAGGTGAGACCGAGTTTATGACTAAGTGCTAAGGCTGGGAGTTACTGGCTTGGACTCAGCTCCTGCCTGTGCCACAAATGTTCTCCATGGCCATGGCACGATCTGGTTTTGACGAAATCAATCTCTGTGCCGGGAGACAAACAAGGTTTTACACACCTCTTGAGCATTATACATGTTTATTTAGAAGACTCTAATGGCTTGTGAGCTTTGTGGTGTCCTTCAGCAGGGGGCTGAACCTCCTGTTTGTAGTTGGTGCCTCAGTGCTCCCCCCTGCCAAGCAGGAAAACTGCAAGGTTAATCACAGTAATGTTTGTGAAATACTGCTGTAATGTAAGGGACACATAAGAGTATGTCTATTAGAAGGAAAGCGATCAGATTTTGAATGAGCTCCCCACAGTTTATGCACTTACTGAATAGTCTGAGTCTCGCAAGCATGAAAAAGTGCCTTGGAAAAATCTTCAGACACAAAGAAGAAAATTTATTAACAAATTCTGAGGGGGGGTGGTTGTTGTTGTTTGTGTGTGTGTTTTAAAATTTTATTTTATTTATTTAATTTTATTTTAAAAAATGTGAATGTCATATGAAAATTCATGCAAAGGTATTTACGAAAATCAAGACTAGAAGAACGAGATCCAGAAACATGGCAAGACAGAGAAATACTTTTTAAATTGGAATGTGGGTTTGATTCTTTTTTTTTTTGTTTTCGGAAGTGATCCAGGTTACCCTAACAGAAAGCAGAGACACGTTTCAGCTGGGGTCTCTTTGTGCGCAATGAAATGGCAAAGCAGTTCAAGACCAGTTCATCTGTGTGAAAATATGACCCTGTATGAGCCTGGAGGTCAATGAAACCACTGTGGATCTGCTCAGGGCATGCTGGTCACTGCTTTGGGGTCACTTTGATTTATGTGCTTGGATTTTCCACTTCCAGAAGAATAAAATATGGGTGACTGTCTCTTAGTTGACTCTCATTTGTTGTTGCAGGCATGCATTCTTTTCAGAAAGATGCACTGCGTGAAAAAGTCTGATCAATTTAATGTAAGGATATAAAGTGATGTTTTTATGGAAGATGTACGTATTCTCAGGCATAATTAGAAAAAAACCTGAAAACCATGGCTGTTTTCTGACTTCTTTTAAATAGTCTATTAACTTGCCATCTCTCTCTGGTACTTAAATGTCTCCTTATTGTGGTTTGATTGTTTCATAGTCTGTGTCTTTTGAGGGAGATGGGACAAAATATTGTCTCAGCTGATACCAAAAAATGTATTCCCTTGATCGCTTCACATAATTCATTTCAGTGGAATTAACACAGGGGGTGTCTGAGTCAATATATCTGGATTTTTTTTTTTTTTTTGGTTTTCTACCATACTGCAAACCTCAACACTTCTGGCTCCCGCGTCATTGTTCCAGTGATGAAAACAGTCTTTCCCTACGATAATTGTTATTCTAGGTACTTCTATCAATCAAGACTCCTTAATTTGTCTTATAGGACTCCTTAACTACTTCAAACATTCAGAAAAACTCTTTGTGAAGGTCACTGCCACCTGCTTTTCATGTGATTGCTGAGAGTTAGAAGTAGGCACCTGGTGAGGACATGTAGATTGGAGGTCAAGAACCACTGTTCGCCCAGTGAATCGGAAGGTACATTTCTATTAACGTGGATGAAATTTTGCCTTGTTCTTTCTCTACGTTCTGATTAAGTACATTTAAAATGTACCTGTGCCTTGACTTGTTTCACCTCATAAGTGTTAGTCCAGCCAATTTTGTGTCTACAAGGGGAAAATATGTGTCATCTAAAGAGGTTGGGAAGAACGGGGGTAGGTGCTGTGGAAGTGTAACATAGTCCTTCGTTATTAACACCTTACTTCAGGTGAACTACTTAGTCAAGGTTGTATATGTAGAAATGTTTAAAAGGCATGAATGAGTGGTTAAAAAAATATGTAAAGTAATTTTGTTAAGATATATACACAGCAATTTCACTGACAGTTCCATTATTCAACCTAAATATTACAGAATTTGAATGTGAACAACACACCTATGACTGTACTGTAACTTCACCACTGTACTTTGAGTACCATTTTTTAGGGAGTTTTACAGAAATCCCAAAACATTGGCTTTTGTACAGCCTGTGAACAAAACATGGGGCTGGAGAGGCCACAACTCTGCCATGTTCAACATGCTTCTCCGAGCTTCTTCCCTAGAATAACTGCTTCACAAGACTTCTCCTTCGAAACATCCTTAAGGCTGTTTAATACCCTTTTAGTTGTCATTTCTGTCAGCACTCAGCACTGTGAAGAGTTGCTGAACTAAACCATATTAGCAGGTCTTTAAAATTATTTGTAAATGTTGGGATACTCAGAACATCATTGCACTGGTACGTTGCCTTTGGTGCCTGAGGGGAGCAGGAATTATATCTTATCTGCAGGAATAGCACTGAGGAGCCGGACGGTCTTATGAGATGCTGTGGTGCTCAACCCACTTCCAATCCCATCACTGGGATTGTCAGGGTACAATTTATATCAGTGAGCAGAATGGACATATCCTCTAACATTAGAGTTTCGCATGAATCTAATGCATGGGAAATGGATTTTTTTTTTCTTAAATGGATAAAAATATCTTCGCATCTGAAACCTTAAACTGATGACATTTCAGAATTCCATTTGGAGAGATGGAAAAACAGATGATCTGTGTTTTTAAAAACTCCTCCTGATAGCTGGTGCTTCTTGCCTGTGCAGTTTGTAGGAGTATTACTGACACAAAGCATTTCAAACTTTTGACTGTATATCTGGCTGCAGTAAGGTTTGCCTGTAATTGCCTATATATAACTAAAGAACACTACTGTTTTCTGAAACCTATTAGGCCAGGATTGTCAGGACTGGAACCTAAGTTCCTAGAATTTCAAAGAAGTGGTCCAGTTTTCAAAAGTGCTGAGCAACCTCTGCATGCCATGGAAATCGTCTAGGGTTTAAAGCTCTGGGAAAAGGTCAGGCTGGTTGTTTTGTAACCTAAATTTAAGCTCCTATGTACTAAAAATGCCAAGGAGGAAATATCCCATGTCATAATCCAGTTCTTTAAAAAGAGGCATACTTTTAACAACTGCTTAATTGAAAGCAAAGCTTATTTTCAATATGATAGGAACATATTTATGTTTGTGGTTATGCCGTCTGTGTAATTTCCAGCTTAAAAGGATGTCAATTATTACGTAACTCTACTGGCCAGTGAGCCGTTTATACTGGCCCCTAAAGTAGAAAACAAAATTTGTTTTATTCTTTATAGCTATATATCTATTTCTCTACTGTCTCTGTGCTGCTGCTGTCATGAAACACTTTCAGCTCCTCTGTGCCAGGGAGGCTGTGGGGAGCTCCCATCTGACTGCAGTGTGAGAAACTCTCAATGCTATTGCCTGTGATGGAGCCTTAAAACTAAGGTCATTATCTCAGCAAAGAGCGTTAATGGCAGAGGCTGCACCCAAGACTGCAGCTCCTAATTCATTCCAGGCCAAGTGTGAAGGTTTCCTAACCATCATGGGACTGAACCTTGGCCTCACTTCTGCTCGGGGCTTTGCCGTGGTGTTTGGATGGAGACATCACCATTGGATGGTGTGTCCTGACATGGCGTGGAGAGCATGAGCCGAGCCAGAGCACTGGAACCAGGAGAAGGGCAGCAACCTGGAGGGTACGGTGTGTGGGAGAGGGAATGGAGACAAAGAGAATCACTTCTCCATGCAAACTCTGCCTAAAAAGGGGTCCCGTGAGGGGCAAGAGGGAGCTTAGATTTTAACTCTGTTTGCTCATGTATGCATTTGTTTATCATGGGAAACATGGTAGAGGATGATGGTTTGTTCTCAGGGTAATTACTGTTGCAGTACAGAATCAGAGTATAATTTGGATTGGAAGGAGCCTCGGGAGATCCTGAGTCTCTTGGAGCAGAAAGGGACGTCAGACTAGGTTCCTTAGGACGTGATCGAGCGGGGCCGTGGAAACCTCCACAGATGGGGACTTCCCAGCTGCTCGGGGACTTCGTGAATGGCCCCGGGGGAAAAGTTTATTCTAGTGGCAGCCCTGGGGATGAGAGGCATGTCCTGCTGGCCACGCTGTCCTCAGCCAGTACCAGTGCTCCCCAGTTCCTCTGCCTGTCTCCAGCTGAGAGTCAGCCCTGGTCAGCTGGTGCAGTTACTGCCACAGGGCAAGTACCGACTGTACAACCAGAATTCTCAGGAAGGGCGTATGCCTTTAATTTTTCTCTTCTTTTTCATGAAATTGTTAATAAAGCCATTAAGACACCAGAATAAAATTTATTTGGGGGGATAGGTCCACAGGCATTGAGGTGCATTTTCAAAATCACACAAGCTCAAGTTAACTTTCCATTTTGGCGTCTTACACTCGGATTTGCTGGTGTACTCGCTTCTGCGTTATGTTAGAATGACTGCACTTAGAGATCATCAAACCCCTTTTTAAAAAAAATAAATGGAATAACACTGACATCTCAACTGACATTTCCTCTCTAAATAAAAACACAGGTCTCCTGTTTCAAGGGCTTTGAGTAAACTGCTACAGGCCAATAATAGCTGCTGTGATTTTGTAGCTGGGGAAAATTTCACTCATTGCAGCAGTGTGACCCCAGTGAAATCAATGATGCTGCATCAGTGTAGAAGAGAAGTTTGTCCCAGTGATTTTAAAATGCCCAACACGTGTCTCTGTGCGGCTGGCGGCTGACCTGGCCAGCTTTCTGAAGAAAGCTTCTGGTGCTTCCTGGCTCTCTTCAGGAAAGGAACTATAATAAACAGTGCTGGTTCCTGAAACTTGTTCAAAGGAAATATAGAGACTGATATGAATTAAAAAAAAAAAAAAAAGTTTTAAAATGAAAGGCAGAGAGACCAAGACTGCTGATCCGACTGCTCTGGCTGCTCTGCGGATTTTATTACACAAGTTAAAGGTGTGTTCCTTTTCTCTTTGTGGTGCTGGTTCTGTTGGTAAGGAAACCAACACACAATTCTGGCGAAGTTATAAACGGCGCATGGCTATTCAGCAATGCCCTCCTTCCAAGCAGAATGTACTTACCTGGCCTATATTTACTCATAAGAAACTGCTGAATTCTCTGAATCAGCGTCACACCGAGGCCAGGACTGAGGAGCACCAGCCGGCCCGTGGCTCCGCGTGGCTGCCAGGGCTGGTGCTCCATCCCCTTGGGTCGCTTCTCATCAGGTTTTCGTGACACCTCCTGCCTCTATGGCACAGCTGTCCTGTCTTCTTGTGCCTTGCAGAATTGTTGAGTTTACCCACTCAAACTCTCTGTATTTGATGTTTTCTACGAGCTTCCAAGCTCCTGGAGTTGTATGAGAAGCTTAGCTATTGCTAAAAGTTTTTAGGCTTCATAGGAATTGAAAAGAGCTTCTAAGCATGAATTTCCAATGCAAACTTCACAAACAAACAAAACAAACCTTTACATTCATTGAGCTTTAACATCTTTGGGTTTTCTAGGCCATCGTTTCTGACTTGTGCCTATTTGAGGCTGGCAGCACTGCTGCTGACTCTTTGTGCATTCAGGCTGCATTTATGTTGCTTGGTTTGACATATTCCTGGGAGACTCCCACTCTCTGTGCATTTAGCTACAGCCTGGGCAAAGCAAGAGAATCTGTTTTTCAGTTCATGTCTTTTCTTTCCCTTTACTTTAGCCTCAGCCTTTCTATCTTTTAGCATACTAATTTGGCTGTTATTCTGAAAAACACATTTGCTGCTGAGTATAATTATTGTCGATAAGTTGTGTAGACCACTCAATAAGGTTTTACAATTTAACAGGATGGACTGAAGGGATATTTTGACAGTAACAGGTAAAGCATTAGAAGGAAAATTAGATAATGCAATAATTTTGAATCTGCATGACATTTTGTGAATGTTTACTTTGCATATGTCTTCTTTTTTTCTTAAGTTATCCTCTGATGTCACACATATGTTGCCGCCTCTTGAAAACAGAGGAGGAATTTAAAGCTCTTTGTGAATTTTAAAAACAAAAAAAGTTTTTTGTTTCTATCATGACAAACCTTGGTTAGAGCTGTTATGGAAAGTAACAGGTGACTGAGGTTGACATCTGCAGGCCAGTGATGTCAGATCCTACTAGATGATCATCAGTCTTGTCTGAGGACACAGTTTTACAGACTTCTACTACAAGTTTTCGTTTCTGATTAATACAAAGATATGTACTGATTTCTTGGCCAAAGACTCTGAACTCTTGTAAACTATATTTTACAAGTTCTCTAAAAGAGAAAAGACAAGAACTCTTTTCTCCAACCAGGTGAATGTGTGACTATAGCAGTAGTAGAAGGATCCTTGAAGTGTTTTCTTTCACATGCATAGAAGTCTCTTAAGTATAAGGTACCAAAGAACCACACCCAAGAAGATCTAAGGTGATTTTGTTTTTGTGGTATGCTGGAATTTTTTTGTTTCAGGAGTGTTTGTCTAATAGGGCATGGTTGAAATGACCCTCTTAAAATCTACTGTTAAAACTTGAAATGACACAAACCTGAATCATGCAAGCAAAAGGGTATTACCTTGGATTTATGTGCTTGGCACAGGCAGAACACCCAGAAAATGGAGTTTTTATCAGCAGAAATGCTCCCAAATTCTACAGGTGTGCTGCTGCAGACCACAGTCTGAACACGTCTCTCTACTTTCCCACCCGACAGTAGACTCATATTGGAACGTGTCCAGTGCTTTAATGAATTACAAACCTGTAAAATATTTCTTTCCCTCTACCTGTGGTAACTGCTCTTTAACTTGGCAGAGAGATTGGGTACGAACAGACACTTGAGCCTGACTCACGGGGAAACGCGTGGAAACGGGGGCTGTGCCATGGAGACAGGTCACTACACCTTGGTCCCATACCTGAACGCGGTACCCAAGGATGGAGAGAACCCTCATGTCCGTGCTCAAGGCCAAACAGATGTGCAGGAGCTTCTTGGCAGAACAGGTGGGTGACAGTGACCCAGTGGGGCAGGGGGGGCACCGCTGGGTGCCCCCAACACTGGGAGAGTGGGGCCAAGCAACACATGCGCCTTTGGCATCTCCAGTTACTGCTGCTTCTGTGAGCCAGGAACCGTCCACTGAAGCCAATGGCACCTCATTAATGTTAAACTGATGTGAATAAAAGGTGACTGGGATGTATATGCTTCCATACCTTTATACCACGGGGTCTGATTTGACTTTTGCTCACACCAGTTTGATATTGATACAGCTCCTCTGGCTTCCATGACATGAATCTCTATTTAACCTGGGTCAGCAAGATCTCAATCAGCTTCATTTACTTCAAAAATGTTTGCCTGGAGCTGTTGGGAATATATGGGTCTGTAAAATAAGAAAAGAAGATGGGAGGTAAGAATAGGAAAGGGATCAAGAGACAGCTCAGAGATGGAGCTTTATATTTCTTGTCCTTTTTTTGCCTAGAGTTTGTTGCCTTTGTCAGTGAAAAATGGGAGAGATGAAAGAAGGGAATGTCTCCTGAGTTAGTGATTGTCTTCGGGCTGAGTGAAGCCCTGTGACAGAAGCATGTTAATCCTCCCTTCTTCCCTCATTTCAGCTGTTCTGTGTGTTGGGGAAAAAATAAAAAAAAGAAGAAAACAAAAAGCCAAAACCAAACACCTTCTCTTTTTTTTTTTTTTTTTTCCACTATAAAATAGGAAAGAACTACAAGGAAACAGAGCAGATTATTTTTTCCAGTTTGCCTTAGGGTTTCCTGGAATTTTTGCTACTGTACATTTATTTAAAGTAACCCTATCTGTTTAAATACATGCTGATCTTTGGTTGCTCTGAGATCAGAATCGGCCCAGAAGAATGCCTTTTGCTTGCAGTCATTTTTGTATTGTCAGCTCTTCCTCCTCGCCCCCTGCCATGCTGACCTCTGTTGTATCAGGTGACAGTAGGATAAACCGCAACATATGTGGTCCTGGGCACAACGCAAGTCCTGAACCAACCCCATACTGAAACTGGGATCTGTTGTCAATCTCCTCAGGGATGATGAAGCAATCTGTTTCCAAATGAAGGTAGATGTAAGATAAATTCTTTGACTGCTATTTTATTTTTCTTGGCATTAACCAGACAGCATTACCGTTTTGTGGCTTTGTCACCGCCAACTACGAACTAAAATAACATCATCTGCTGCAAAGTGTCGTGATCCAAATCTCCTGTGCCTCTTCACAGTGACGCTGTGAATAAATAAAATCAACTCCAATGATTCATTAATACGTGTTTAACAGGACTTCAGAAAGTTATGTCAGGCACTTCGAGAGTATCTTTGGAAATAAAGGCTCAATCCTGCAGTGTCTAACCGGGCTGAACTGCCTCCTTAATTCTGCTGTAAAAATACATACGGCCAAGGGTTTGCTAGAGCTCTGGAAAGTTTTTTGTTGTGTGCACTATTTAAATCTTCTGTGCAATTGTCATCATTATGTATCTGAAATGAAAACAAATATTTTATAGTGAAACTTAGGATGTTACGCAATAAACTGAAATTTATTGTTTAATCCTCCAACCAAGCAATTGCACAGCAAATGGAATTAATTAAGATTTTTTTTTTTTGGCTGTTTCAATTTCCCAATAAACATGTTTTTATTTGAGCAATGTATGTATAATGAAAATATTTGAAGGAAAAATAAATTATTCAAATGGACCAGCTTTGGTGTAAACCATAGTGCAATATTTTTTTTTTCTTAAACGTAGTTTATATCAGTACCATTTGTTAGAACTGGTAAAATACTGAAAGCTTTTTAAAAGGTAAAATTATTTACATTTTTATTGTCTAGACTGTATGTAAGCCATTGCTAATTAATACTGCCCTTTCTGATGCCTTTGCAACCAGCATAAGTCAAACAAACCAATTATAAAAGGTTTTTCAATGTAAACTTTTAACAGTGTAGCCTAAGGGCTTGCTAAACATGAAAGTACAATTTAGAAAACATAAGTTTTAACTAAGGTCAGGATATATCAGGCGATGATGGATGTACATATAAAACCATCTGACTGCGGAATGACAACGTTTTTTTCAAGACTAAGCAAAATGCTGGTGGCAGTGATAAGTAGAATGAAAAATAGCCTTGAATGAACTAGCCAGAAAGTTTGGGTTTGGAGTCTGGGTTGCTGGGTTTTGAGTTTGGTTTTGTTTCTGTTTTTCTGATGTAGTTTTGGTTTTCTTCAGACTTTTGCAAATCAGAGTTCCAGGGATGCTGCAAACAATATAGTTTGAGTTTTAGACCTATCTGCTACAGCAGGTCCATGAGAAAGTCAGACTTCTCAGCATCATCTGCTGTCTTGGGTCTCAGGAAGAACTTGCCCCTTTTCTTTCTTTCTTTTCCCAGTGCTGGAGCAGAGCCCTTCTGCCATGGGACTGCACCGTGTGTCCTCTTCCACCGGCTGCTGTGGGTGACACAGCTCGTCTGGCTTTACATTTCCAGCTACTGAACGGAAAACATCATCACCCCATTATGCAAAACATTGATCTCATATATCCTGATGTCACAGGTCTAAGTTTGTTCACCATTTTGGAAGGGTAAGGTTTGGGTAGATTGCTGTTTGAAGAGGTGGTGGCTGACTGTTCCATGCTGTCTTTAAGTCTATTTGTCCTTACCGTCTGTCTTTCAACAGCTGGAAAGAAGCTGGCACAAGCTCACATCATGTGCTGTATCTAATTTGGCAGGAGCAGTCACATGTCCACAGTGTGATCTGTATCAGATTTGTACGGCCGAGTCATCTGGTATCAATTCCTGTGAAGGCTCCATCACTGCAGACCCTCACATGTTTGTGGAGCCCCCACTCCTGTCTTTAACTCATTTATCACAGTCCTGCCATAGCCCTGCTCCTCCGCCACCACCCCAACTCACCCAGCACCTCTTCTGTAGCTCAGGAACTTCTTTTCCCAAACACACAAGTCACCTCATCCTGGACTCAGCAGTCCAGTAAGTCACACAAGCTTTGTAAACAATTCCTGAACCTCTCATTCTTTGCTGTTGACAGCATAAGAAATCAAAGGTTGTCGATACAGCCCTCCTTCTACTTTGAGAAGTCCATAACTTTGCCTCCCTTTTCCACAGCCTCTTACAAAGAGGTCAGAGAAAATCGTTTCTTATCAAGCCGCTTCCTTCTCTTCTCAGCTGAAAACCGTTGTTCTGGTCATCACCACACCATCCGCTATGTGTACCCCCGGCTCCTCCACCCACAAGAGGTAATGAGCAACAGCCAAAGACATAACCACGGGTTCATAAAGTGAGTATGGAAACTGGACATTGGAGCCAGGCCACCAGGTTATCAGCCAAGCCCTCACTGAAAGTTTGTCATTTTGTTGAAGTAAAAACTAATTTTGCTGATGAAATAAAGGCTAAATAGTTTTCTTTTTAATGAAAACAATGCCTTCTTCTGTATTTATTAGAATTCCAGCCTTGTTGATCAAATACTGTATATAGTTGTTGGTGAAACCCAATGGATGCTAAGGGGAAAAAACAAAAAAGTAAAGCTTAGTTGGATTAAAAAAATTTGTAACTTCTGCTACTATACTTCTTTGTTGTCTCTTCTTGTGAGTGGTCTTCCTTCTTTTTTTCTTGTCATCTATAATTATGTTGAAGGGATTAATAATCATACATTTTATGCAGTGTCTCGCCTTGATGACAGGGCATTGTTTAATGAGAGCACAATCAGCGTCTTGGCTCCCTGGGAGAGCCAAGGCAGTGCTTGCACTGGAAATCATTGAAAATAAACATGTGGGAGCTTAAGCGCTCTTTAATAACTCCTTCTGCTTGTTTGGTTAGCAATTTTGATGACTTTTGTCCTTTGTGCCTGGCTCTGCTGTTGTAGAGACATGGTTATTTATGGTGCCAGAGGAGGTTATGATCTCTTTATATAAACTAAGGGACAGAGGTAGACTATAGTAAATTCTGAGTCATAGTAAGTGTTTTAGTTTTGCAGCTTTAGGGCCAAAACCAAACGTCCACAAACAAGAAGCAGAGTAGATATTTTTCTCCCCAAGTTGTAAGTCATTAAGAAAAAACTGTTGATATCATTAATATTAACCATTAGATGAAGAATTAGCCATTAGACTATAATAGAATTAGGATACTGATTAGGATACTGATGTGCCAAGTACCTAGAAAAGCTCTGGATTTGTTACATACACACGCTCTGTCCGGTCTGCAGCTTTTATTTCTACTTAGATATTTAGATTATATTTGCTAATGGCAAGGTGATGTTACAAAATGGCACTGCCCCTGTGTTGGAAGCAATTACTTGATTATTTCCTTCTCAGGGGTGCCATGGGTTGATGTCCTTGTATAGAGCTCGGGACTGTTTGTGCCTGATTTGCAACAAAGGGTTTAAAAATGTCTCAGTTGGGTCAGATGCATCCTACTTGCAGCATTGCCCTCTTTGAGTGTTATGACTTTTGCAGTGCTCACGATGTTTTTAGCAAGCACTTGGCTGCCTTTTGTCCCCCTGTGGTTACCTGGGCTGCTTGTGCTGCCAGGGAACAGGGACAGTTTCCATGGGACCTCTGGGAAGGGCTCAGCCTCATTGCAACAGGGAGCACGAGCTCCAGCCCCACTTTTTCTGTTCTCTGCCCAGCAGGAATCTGCAGCAGCTTTGCTTTGCCATGTGTGAGGCTCAGCTGGGGCAGGGCAGGGGGCGAAAGTGTTAATCCCTTCGTGTTACCATTGAGCATCTTATTGGGCCATCAGCCCTGTGCACTGAGGGGTCAGCGCAGGGACAGAGCTACCCTGCCCCAAACCCTTGCTGTCAGTGAAGTGAAACATCATGATAAGTTAGCAGAGAGCATGAGAATCCTCAGAGTTTGACTGATGCTCATGGTACCAGTGCTTATCCTGGCTGCTGGTCCAAGGCCCTGGAGCACCAGAAGGTAACCAAAAATTAGTGCTTTGGCCACAGCACAGCAACTGGCTGTTCTCAGCTGATTTTCAGGGGATTTGGACTGCAGTCCTGACACAGGCAGTGAATACCCCACTGGTGGCAGCTTCCCCATGGGTGGCATCCTGTAAATGCATCACACTGCACAGTGTTCTCCAGACCTTATGACCAAGGGAGGCAGTTTTCCCTCAGACCTTCTTCAGATAACCAGTACATTGTCAGGCAGCCTGGAACGCACTCTGTCCTCTTGCATTATAGGAGTGATTCAGATTTTTGCATAATATATAATTTGTAACTTACGTATTTGGCAATTTGGGAGACATTTGAGTAGGACATTTCCTTTTCTTGTTACTGCTAGTGCTTGAAATGATGAAAATTTATCCTTTCTCAAGTGAAATACATGGGGAAGGGTAGCCAAGAGCTCAGCCTGTGGGCGGCAGATCTGTGGGGGCCAGCAGTATGTTCAACAAAAGTATATATTAATGTGGAACACAAGGGCAGGATTTTTTTCTTTTTCTGCACTCACTTTATTTTTCACTGGCAGAAGCTGCCTTTGAAAGACAAGCATAATATTTTTTTGAACAGACCCTTTTTCTCTTCAAAACCTTAATGTTCCAGGTGGGTCAGTTTATCTGGCTCTTTTACATAGTTCCATGGGGCCTGCTGGGGAGGAGGAGTGGTCTGAGACGTATTTTACTCCTGCCCTTCTTACTTCTTTTGTTTTAGGGCATTTCTTTAATATACCATTATTTATAGTTTCTCTAATATAATTTCTATCTATTATGTATTGCACTTATATGATGAAATTAATCTACTGGCTAAAATATTATATAATTTTATTTATTCTCTAGTATAATGTATCTTGTATTTAGAATTTTGATTTCCTTTTTTTTTTTTTTTTTGAGGTGTTCGGAAACTGTCGAAATATGAAGAAATAACAAGAAACAAATATCTAGGGGACCCTACAGGAGTCATTAGTCCCTCAATGACCTCATGCTCTTTTAACAAGACTTGCCGATTCCAGGCTAGCCAGGTTAGCTCCCCCACAACATGCATGTACACACATGCAGAAGCATAATGGTGCCTCAAGTCAAAGAATCATAGAATAGTTTGAGTGGAAGGGGACCTTCCCAGCTCCCCCAGTGCCACCCCTGCCATGAGCAGGGACATCTTCACCAGCTCAGGTTGCTCAGAGCCCCATTCAACCCAGCCTGGGATGTCTCCAGGGATGGGGCATCCACAGCTTTCCTGGGCAACCTGGGCCAGTTCCTCAGTGGTAAAAAGAGCCCAGAAAGCTCCAATGTCTGGAGGTTGGAACTAAGACCTGACCACCACCTGCCCCAGTGCTGTTCCTGTTCTGCAGCGGTAGCTCACTACATCAGCACACCTTTAGTCTACCAACACCCACATCTCAGGCCCTTCTGTCCTGACAGCCTTGTCTTCCTCTCTACTTGGTCATCTGTGCTGGCTCAGTGCTTTAACCCCACTTTTTACCTGCTCTGTGTCAGTGATACTTGCACAACATCTGCTCTGAGATGCCTTGCAAGAAAATGCCCTGCAAATCACCGTGTGGTTTGCAGACTGAATTCCCTAATGATACTCTCATTAATCGTTCTCCCTGCCAAACGCTGTTTGCTTTTACTTTCAGAACTGCCTGCGTTAATGAGTACTTCCACTTGGAAATTATTTACATGAAATATTGTTCTCATGTCACTGCCACAGACAGACCCGGCGAGAGGGAGAACCTGCTATGGATCCACAGAGCAGCTCAGCTGCGGTGAATGTCAGGATGTCCCCACAGCAGCACCGGGATGTCCCCACAGCAGCACATCCCTTCCCAGGAGCAAAGCTGTCGGGCAAAGTGGTTATGGCAGTTTCCCAGCAGCGCTGGTGCTCCTTTCCCATAATCCAGGCACGTGAGGGGCTGAAGTCTTCAGGACAAACTAATTGCAAATTGATGTTATCAATACATTTGGATCCAGAAAGAGATCTAATGGAGTTTTCATCTCTGAGGAGATATATCTGGATGTTACATGTGAAGGCATGATGGCAGAGGGCAAGACCAGTAGCAATGACCAGCAAAAGCAAATGCCAGACAGCAGTTCTCTCTGCACGATGCTTCTAGGGAGAGCCGCGAATTTCCATACCCTCCTGGCTGCCCTCCCTGAGGTGATAAGTACTCAAGTACTTCACAGCAAAAAAATCCTGGGAAAAGCAGAACGATTTCTTGTGATAAAGGCTGGCCGCACAGTTTGGGAAGATGAGCTTGTTAGAGATGCTGCTGCACTCAGCCTGAACCTGTGGGAAGTGTGCCTGTTCCTAATAAATGTTGTGTGTATTTATGTGGCAGTCATTGTGCTTTGCAAGGAGGGAGTCACAGAAATAATTAGTTAAGAGCGTGAGGTTTTTGGCACAGATTCCCTTTCTCAAGTAGCTGTGATGTTCATATATAAGAAAAATTGATTTGGCATCTGGACAGGATTTCAGCACGCTCATGGTTATGGAAATCAGCTATGGGCATGGAGGAAATCTGTATATTGATTCATAAACTGACTTGATGACTTGTTCATGCTTTAATATTTTCATGGGCTTTTACCCAAAATAAAAATGTCAGGAGATACCACTTGACTGTGCTACAGCACCATCTAAAATGGTGGGAAGGATGCAGGGAAGAAAGGGGATTTCCTATTAGACAGAAGTCTTGACTGTCTCTGCTAATTAATGTGTTCCTTGAAGAAGAGGGTTTTTTTGTCATTGCCCTTGCTTATTGTGTTAAAATGTGGACCTATAAAACACCCAGAGAAAAATGGGTTCCTAATAGAAAGCCCCAGTTCTATGGACACTTTCTTTTCCAAGAACTCAGGAAAGTCAGTGCTCTTTCTACCTACACAACCATGTACCAATACTACTAGAACTCCCATGACTGTGTGTGTGATAGGAGGAGAATAGCTTTACTTTGGTATCGTGTAGTAGGGCAGAAGCTGGCATGACTCGCTGACTCTTTTTTTTTGGTCAGACTGGTTAGGGGGTGTTTAGTCAGCATCTGCACTGATCCAAAACTTAATCAGGAAAAACACTTACTAGTACACTGACTCCTCATTAACATGTTTCTTTGCAGGTTTAAGATCTTAATCTGCAAATAATACCTCCGCCTGCCTCGTGGTTTTCTTTGGAGACCTTCCAGCGCTGACCAGCCTTGACCCGGTTTGACTTAATGTATGTGGGCTCAAAATGGAGGTAGCAGGGCTGCTGGCCATTATTAAAATGAACGGAAACTATGTCATGTATAATTTGACCTAAGATCCACCATGATAACAACATGCGACCAAATACTGATCTCATTTGCAACAGCGTACTTATGTTGTGACTTCAGCAGAAATCAATGGGTGTAATGTAAGATAAGTCACAATGCGTACACTGCCAAAGCAGAGCAGATTTTTCTCCATAAATAATGTCTCTTTTGGCAAGATAAAGGTAAAAAAAAAAAAAAAAAGCCTGAAAATCTATACTATATTGAACTGCACAGTTCAAAAATGAGGCCTTATACATAACAGTACATTTTTGAACATGTGGGCTGTTCCTTGTGGACTGAATCTTCCCTTAAGACAGTTGGTTACTCATTTTCACAAAATTTCTACAAGTCTTTTCCATGATTGGGGTGTAGGATTAAAAGATCCCTGGGGCCTTGTTTGAAACTGCTGTGTTTGAACACGTGCTGAAAGACCTCACGGGGAAACCAGGGAGATGTCTTGTGGTGGCTCAAGGTGAACTGCTGGAAACACGGAGAACTTTTCAAATCCTTAGGAAGAGACGAGAAGGCCATTTTGTCATTTGGTAGCTGGCTTCTTGCTGCTTATTAGTCTGCCAGGCTTATGGCTGACAAGTGATTTCAACATAGTTTGAAGGCAGCTTTTGTTTCCTTTAGCTGCTATTTTAAGAAAGATCCCTTAAAATTAATTGACTGACAAGGTGTATGATTGATGCTGTCTATGCTGTGTGCACCAGGCAAAACTGCTGGTAGCAAGAGTGCTGGCACCTTGGTAGAGGCTGCTCCAAACTCTTCAGAGAACCTCTGCTTGGCCTCTCTTGATGCTCTTGGGTAGGAGAGGGCATGTTTAGTTTTCTGCTTACTCTATTCCCTTTTGTACTTGTTCATTTGCTAGGTGCATAAAGGAGAGGAGGTCACTTGTGCGCGTGGGATAAAGAGGTATTATGAATTCTGAAGTGTTTGCTTTATTGGGAAAAGCACAGCGAGTAGGAGAGCACAGGAACATAATGTGTGAATTTTTAATGAATGCTGTGCCAAGTGTTTGTGCATTTTTTTTTCTACCTGTAGCAGCTTTATTCATTTGGGAGAGTACTGTGTACAAGATATTCTTTAGTAGTATGCTGGCTGCTGTTTAGTTTTAATAAATTAAATCCTTTATATCAATGTAATATTCTTTAGACAAGCACTTCCAAGACAGATTAGAAATGAACTTAAGGGGATTAAAAGCTTCCCTTGCTAAAAACAATGTTTCAGATGGGAAATCCACTTATTTATGTCACTTTCAGTGGACTACATTTGCCTTTAATATGCTGCTACTGCTGAAGAAAGCAGTGCTTTGCCCATGACTGCAGCCTTTCTGCTCTGCCTTACATACAGAGTGATGTTTATTTTCTTCAGTACAGTAAGTTGCTTTGGGAAAGATTGATGGCTTCCCATAAAACTGTGAGCAACCATTTTCTTATTTAGAGAAAACAAAAGTTTAAATGGATCTGGTGTTTTAAACAGCATCAGTCCCTTTGTAAAATAGGAAACTATGTGAGTGGAAGGTATGAGCAGAGAGAAAAATCCACTTTGATTTTCCCCTTGCTGCATTGTAGCAGGCTGAAAACATCAGCTGGAAGGTTCTCATTATCTGTGAAATCCGGGACATCTTGGGAGCAGCCTGGTTCAGCGGGTGTTTGCTCGGGTCTGTGCCGCAGGCATTAGTTCACAAGCCGGTTCCTCTAACTCGTACCAGGTTGGCCATTTCTGTATTAAACGCTTGTTCTAGTACCCGGTTCAATGGTACGTTCGTGCTAGTCGTAGGGCCTCTGGTGCCAACCCAAAACCTCATGAACACACCTCACAGAGATCTGGTTTGGTATGCCCCCACTCTGCAGGTATAAACTGGTTGTTGGGCAGTCTGTATGTGGGGTTAGATGCTGTCTGTCCATCCCGCACCAGCTGTCTATTGTAGACATCCAGCCAGCATCAACTGAGTGCTATGGCAAACCCAGCAAAGCCACAGCCATGCCCTTCTCCAGGGCCTTGTCATGTTTGTCCTGCTGGATATCTGGTCACGCACATATGGCTATGGACATTAACAGGACGCCCTTCAGTCTTAGGCTCTGATAGGAGCTTCTCATTAATCACCGTCCAAGTCAAACGATACTGGCCTGGCAATGTCTGGCTGCTCCCAGATGCTCTCACACTGACATTTCAGCAGGGCGAGATCCACCCCGTAGAATAAATGAGGAGGATCTCATGGGGGATGAACAGCAAGAAGGCTGAATATTCTGAGTATTCAATCTTTAGACCTTATTTCAGCCCCATAAGAGACAATCCAGCACATCAACTTTACCAGTGTCTGTGAGTGGCATTCCAAACTTTCCGTTTACCTCTTGGACACGAGAGATGCACAGTTTTGGAGTTTGCTCCCCAGAGCTGTTGAATGCGCCGAGGTCAGAGGAGGTACTAGGACACGGCTGGTCTCCAAACACAGTGAAAGAAGGAACATCTCCTCTTGAGGCTCCTCACAAAGTGTCCAGGAAGGGAAGGAGACTGAGAAGCCTTTGAGGACAATTTATTTTTAGCATTTCTTAAGTGAGTTTAAAATGTTTGGTCTATGATGAGGACTGAAGAAATGACCAGAGTAAAATAAAACTATAAGAAATATGAGGAATTAATGTTTTAATTGGAACAAGGCTTTTCAGTTTTTTTTTATTGTTGCCATTTGAATGTGAAACCATGAAGCTACCATGCATATTCCTTACATGACAGCCCCAAGATCTCAGCTATGGTTTGTGGAGCTGTTATTACTCACTTGCATTGCAGATAACTTGGGCAGAGGGAGAGCTTCAACCCCACAGCACATAAAGTTTGTGTTGGTAACTGTGTCTCTGATACAGCACTGGATTTTGTTATTTTAGGCACATCATTACTTAAAACACTTTAAAAAAAAATTCTGTTCCGTCATGTTTCATTACACAGCAAAGTCTTATTTATTTAAATGGTTTCCAAAGTAATTTATTTCACAGTACCTGGTTAAACCAAGATTAAACCAAGGTTAAACCCTTAATGCTTTTGGGCCATTGATAGTCTAGGATCCGGTGCCCAGTTTTGATCTCTCTTCAGTTGCTGTGACTGTCCCCTTTCCACACTCAGAAGCTGATGCTGAGATTGAATCGTAGTGCAGCTCATCAAGCAAGGGGAGCATTTCCAAAGCAATGCTCAAGGACTGAGTTGCACGACTCCACTGGTATTCAAAAGGGCTCTACAGTGAGGCTTTGTATTAGCCTTGTATTCCTAGGGTTGTACGAGAACAGGCTGGTAAGCAGAAATTAAACCATCGTCTTTAATTATTTCATTCTGTTTTGTTTTCTGAAGCCAGATCTCACTCCTTTCCCCAAAACCACACTTTTTTTCTAGTCATAGCATTTATCAGACTTCTAAATCCTTATATATTGCACATGATAACAGGAGCTGACTGAAATTTCACCACTAGTTTTAGAGTGGAGAAAGGTAGATTCACCTTCTGCATTATAATGATGGGCTCTTCAGTCAGTGTGGCCACTACGTGTGCAGTGGTCATAACACCTGGGGATAAAACTTATAAACTTTGCTACATGGCTTATCTGGAAGAGAAAAAAACTTATCATTTAAGAAAAAAACACATAATTAGGATCAGGGATGGAATTTCACTGGGAAATGTGGTGTAAAAATGCTTCTCATTTTAAATTAAGCTTTCAATGGCAAGTGCTTGGCTTTCAGCAACTCCTCTGAAACTCTTTTAATTGAAGTTCCATGAAAATCTGGGGAGTTCAGCTCAAGTTCACCTCCTAAACCCATCCTGATTTCATTAAAGGTCTGATCTTTCTTTATTTGCCAATAAAATATATATATGTGTATGTGTGTGTGTATAAATCAGTATCTGCTATATAACTGTATTTTTTTCTTTTAAAGGAACAGTTTCTCTTTTCTTTATGAAGGATGAACTCTGCTCTGTGAATGCCAAGACAGACAGAAGAGAGCGGGAGATCCTTTCCACTCCCCCCAGGCTGGGATTCGGGGCACAGGACACACTTTCTTATTGCTTGCCACACCTGACTTGTGTTCTGCATCACTTGTGGAGTCTCACAACCATCTCTTCATGGCCTGGGTAAGAACCATGTAGGCTCAGCCCAGTTTCCTCGGCACTTGTGTTAATGTGGTGGAAATACCATGACCCACATGAGCTGAGGACTGAGTTTGCCTTGGTCAAGCTCGGGGTATTTCCGTGTTATTTGCATGTCTCTGTTTTCTGTTCCCAGCTCTAACACTCAGTAAAGATCTTGATTATTTGGAAGAAAGGATCTTTCTCAGAGTTTATATCTGAACAGTGATTTTGTGATTTTTTAAAATTGCTTTTAACCTTTGGTTTTGTCCCATTTCCAGCTGCAGTGGCCAGATGTGCCTGTAACAGCACAAATGGTCTGAGGCTATGTATATTGAGGCATATTATCTCTTTGCTAAACCAGTCAAATAGTAAGATATATCTTGAAAATTATGACGGTGTATAAAAGGTTTTCAATTCGACTAGAGGGCCCTCTTTCAAAGCAGTGAATTTGGAGACATTCATTTTTTTGCCCCTTCTGGGCAGAAACCAGCATTCCCATTGCCTTCAAAATAAGCTCTGTTGTGTAGATTCCCATGGGACCCAGAGGAAGGATTCCTGGGGGTTGCTGGTGTTCCCGGTTTTATTTTGTGCAAGACTCCAGATGAAAATGTGTTGAAAACAGTGTAAATCCTGAGTTCCCCAAGGCAGAGAATTATGATATACTCGAGTCCTGTATCAGTCCACTGTGTAGCAGCATGCCAACGACTCTTCTAATGGTTATCATTTGGGTACCCGTTTTTCAATTTTATCCCACTCCTGGAGTAATAATTGACACCAAGCTCTTTTGTTTTATTCTATTATGTTGTTCTACTACTATTGCAATGACTACCTGTTCCACGGTGCTCCTTGCAAGCCCTGCACGTAGCTATCTCCAGTTTTAGTGAATCAGATCTCAGTGTTTCTGATCAGGGTCCAGCTGGAACTACACATCTTTGTTTCATGTATTTAATATACTCAAAATGCACTAAATGACAGTTTATAATATCATTATCAACAGTTAAAGACATTATAACTTCAAGAAATGAAAAGAAAGTGCAGCCATATGTGGAAATGCTTTATTTTGTGCACTTTTAACCCCTGCAATAGTTCAGCTGCAAAAATGGGGACAGCAACAAGAGGCAGGGAGAAAATTGTATGTCTGCAAAATCATTTTTCAGCTTTCCCTCCACTGCTGTCATGAAGGAGCACTGTGCGATTTTGACGGTAAATAACAACCAAGGACTAATTTATTTTGCTTCATAAAATTATTTCTTGAATTGGATTCAAATGTGTTCCTTATTACACGGTTTGATAATTCAGTGATGCTTTCCCCCCATAACATAAGAGCTGATTTAAACCTTCACTCCAAACAGCCTCAGGCTTATTAAGAACAGTGTGGACTGAGTATGGGTTAGGTTTAAAAGTAATAAAAAAGTAGACCTGTTGGTTAGGTGAAAAATTCACTATCAGATTCCTGAGTGCAGCTTTCTTTTCATGTGCAAACTGCATTAAATGAGGCATTTAATTCAACAAATCCATAGTTCTGATCCACCAGAAATAGAGACTGGGTTAGTTCAATTTGTAACAAACGATCTCCATATGATCAAAGTCCTGAGAGCTGATTCCAACATACTGCTTAAATTAGTCTAACACCGAAGTGTTTGGCTCTGGGACAATATTTGGAATGTCTTACCAGAAGAAAAATTCCTCTGCACACATGGTTCCAATATCTGGGAATGCCAACCTTGCTTTTTAATGGGCTGACAGGGAGCCTCCGTGCTAACTTTCTGACTCCAAAAAGTTCTTGTGCTGTCACCCGCAAACCAGCTTGGATAATTTTTCCTTGGCTTCCTTATTAAAGCCTGAATGAAGGGATTGTGTGGCTTTCTTAATGTCACTTGGTCTGCTTGCCATAAATTCAAGCACTCATGATGAAAGCTCCACTTATATTTCGCTGGGAAATGGAATCAAGGAGAATGCACCCTAGTTCACAATAAATAACTGAAGTTGAGTTATTAAGTGTATTTCATATACCAGTGCCTTATTACATCAGCAGTTTAGATAATGGCTTCTTAAAAATACTCCTCCACTGAAATCTATGACGAGCGGCTTGCACATAGGCGTCCCCATGGCATGAAAACCAAAACAGCCGGCTAGAGCAATAACTTAGGACTGTATTAACAAATATCAAATATTTACATTTTTACATGCTGCTGTCTGTTTAGATTAAGCAACCCCAGCAATACCAGCAGTCAGCGGCGAGGGCCGTATTTGCTCGAGCCCTGCCAGGGAATTCTCCGCTGGGATTGTTTGTTTGCTTTGCACAATGAAGACTCGAGCTGTTTACACTGCAGCTCCAGTTTTAGAGAGTGCTAATTACGCTCCGCTGCCGAACCCCTCTCTTGCTCAGGATACGCTGTCCTGCAAAAATACTTTACGCTAGGCTTGGGGAAAGCAATCTGACTTGTGACAGGCAACAAAGGGCGCCCCAGTGCTTTATAACTGCTTTTTGTTGTTGTTTGTTTTTTTTTTTCCAACGTGGTAAACAATGCTAAATGGAATTTCATACCTTTAGCTCCACTTGCTTTTCTTTTTTTTATTTAAGGAATGGACAACATTTCCAAAGTCTTGGCTGAATTTCCTCTTGTGACTTTACTGCATTTTAGGGAACTTCCTAATGCAAAATCGGCTGATATAATTCAGCTAGAGGGGTGCGTAGTATCTGTCTATTTACATACATTAAACGTGTGCAACATTCATTACATTTTCCCCCCATTATTACATATGTCGTGGGATGTAATAAGTTGACACTCGCCCAGGACCAGACAAAGCTGACAGTGAATAAATGCCCTGTTTAGCATGTTGTTGTTGCAACTTTGCTGTTCCTTCCTGATTAGTTAAAATATATGTTGTATATGATTGTTTTTAAATCTGTGCTAAGCATTGCTCAATACTTTGTACTGGCCAGAATGGGAGAAGGAGACAGGACTAAGGATGAAAGGTTGGCACTCAGAAATTCAGTAAAACCAGTTTTCATGGTAACTATTCTGAACAGGTGGCTAAGTAAGCCAATTAAACAGACTTTAAGAACAAATTATGATAGTAATCCATTGTCTGGGATCATTGAAATGCACCGTGTGGAATCTGTTCCCCAGAGCCGCCTGAATAATGAAAATCTATTTTTGTATAATTTTATTGTTTTCCTTTCTTCATTAAATGTTCAAAGGATCTTGCTCTCTCTCTTTTTTTTTTTCTTCCCTTGGGGGTGGATGAGGGGAAAGGAGCAAGATATTTTTCTAGAATTTTTGAAAAAGAGTGTGAACCGATTAAAAAAAATAAATGATTCACATGTAAGAACATCTTTTCCTTCAAACAAAACAAGAGTTTGCTAATGAAATTTTATAACTATTTTAGAAAAAGTACTTTTTATATTATAAGCTTAAAACCTTCAATAATTTCATAGACATGAATGAACAAAAGGTCAAAGTCATTCCGACAGATATATTTTGATAAAAAAAAAATACCTGACAAAGGCCAGTAAAGAAAGCGTGAAATACGAGAGGACCCAATTATGGGCCTTTTAGCTTCAGCAGAGGCCCCTGGACGTGGGCTTTTGGGGAAGGACTGACTGAGGGTTGGGAGGATGATGCTCCTCAGCATCTGCTTGAGCAGATTCAGCCCTCTCATCAGCAAATCTTTCATTCCTTGGCTTTAACGTCAACACAGCGCCCAACAGCCAGGACTTTTGGGCTGTCTAGTAGCTTCTAGTTCAGACCATCGCCTCCCCATGGTCTTGCTCAGCGATGTTGATTGCTGAGGTGTTGATTAAGAAACACACCAAAGACTGACAAACTTAGCTCTGTATATACATCTATACATACAGGTATATTTTAAGGAGACAGCAATAATAATTTGGTTTTGTTTCCTTTTCTTTTTTAGATCAGGAACAGAAAAGCGTTCTCCGGAATGATTGCCGGCCATTGTAAGCAACAGCTCTGAGCTGCCACGTAGGGCTGCATTTGAACCGGTGACCTAGGAACAAAATAAATTATGTGCAGGCTGAGGTACGGAGACGGTGAGTGACAGAAAAATAGTGCTCAGAAATGGTTTTCAAGAGATTCTGTATTCATTTAAGTAACGTAACTGTTTAGCCAATTTATTCATTTGACAAGTTCCTTTCTAACCATCCTAATTCACCATTTAGCCTAAGATGGCCTTCATTAGTTTATTAGATATTCATTGAAAGAGATTTCAGCATAAATACAGTTCCAGAGAGGATTACCGCCCAGGGAATCTATTCTTTTAACCTACTTATTTGGCTATCGAATATTTGTTGAAATGGACTCGTATTTACTCAGTCTCCTAATGAAGTCTAGAAAAGCTTTTCTGCAAAGGGAATATTGTTTTGTCAAAATTAGCTTACTTAAATAGTTTTCAAAGCAGTCTGAGAACAAAGATTTCAAAGCTCCAGCTCCAGCCTAATATTTACTTTTTACACTGTACAGTAGTTTAGACTTGCCAGGAAAAGTGCACTTGCTTTTTTGTTTTGTTTTGTTTTGTTTAAATTTCTCTGCTTCTAGTTGTGAGATATATATATGTCATTTCTAGGGGTATGGAACTAATTGAGGAATATGTCCTGCCCTTGTTGAGGTGAACAGGGCAGATAAATAAAAACTCCATTGGACATAAATCTCCTCTGCTAACATCAAAGAAACAGGATCCTGCTAAGTGTATTTGTATAATGCAGTAATTTATGCAAAAAGCAGCTTTTGTCAGCAATGCAACAAAGCAGCTTTGATAAATGTCCCCTAATTTATTGTCATGTATCTCAAATCAAAGTAAAACATTTACAGCCTGCATACTGAAGGAACCCAGGCCCAGGGTACTTAAAGGGTTTCTCTCCCTTTCCATCTCCCCCTCTTTTTAAAAAAAAAAAAGTACAAAAAGCTAAGTTGGTCAAAAGGTTAAAAAGGATCTGTTTTGAATGCTAAGTACTTTATACAAATTATGGGGAAAAAATAATAATGAAGCTGCTTAAAGACTGACAGAAAAGCCTGTACAAATTCAGATTAAAAAATCCACTTAGCTTTTCTCTTATGAGTGCTGTTTGACGAATCATAATGTGGACACTAATTGGGTTTTACAGGGACAATTCCAGTTTCTCAGCTTTTGAAGGAATAAAATGGTGAGTGTCGATGGTGGCTGTTGAGAGTCGGTGCTTCTCATCTCTTCTGTGCTTCGTGGTGCAGAAATGTGTTGACTTTTCTCCCTACTTACTGGACAAATTGTTAGACCTACTGGTTTGACACAGTCAAGCAGTCTGCTTGGCCTTGTATCATCCTGCATGGCACAAAAATGGTACAAAGGACCATTTTATAATGAAAGGGTATTAGGAACGAATGGCTGTGGCTGATAAGGTGCAGGCCGCAACAGGCTGGACATGGCGTCTGTTGGTGGGGTTGGCAGTCACGGGCATGTGAGAGCTGCTGTGTCCATGGCCATGGAACTTATCCAGCCAGAAGCTCTGCCTCCAGCTGGGCACCGAGCTTTTCAGGACCCTCTCTGCTGAGATTAAAAAAGCAAGAATCAGCTGCAAGGGTGCTCGTCACACCTGCAGGGCTGCTGCTGAGGTCGCAGGAGGGAGACCAGGGAAAGCCAGAAACAGCCTCACTGGAAAAAGACCATCGGCTGCCTATCACATGATAAATTAAAACTGCATCGGCTTTTCAGTTGCCTACAAAGTCCTTCAGTTAAAAAGACCGAAAGTGATAGGGCTCCTCCTCAAGCCCCTTTGATATTTAGGGGGAAGGATAAATGAAGTTCTGTCTCAGCAGAGATCTAGCACAGCTCCACACGTCACCTTGCTTCAGAAGTAGACAGAATTTCCATGTTTTTTACTTAGAAAGCTCTGTTTATAATAAAACAAACACACAGCTTCAGGAGTATAATATCCTTTGAGTGCAGTTGTTTCAAAGTGTTTTACAGCCCATCTGGTTGACTGACTCTAACCATAAGGCATGTTCTTGGAGAAAATGCTTTATTCACTATTCAGATAGTAGTGTGTTTCTGGTATTGCAAACCAGAAGAATGAAACTTTGCAAAGCCAGGCCTGCTGTACCATAAAACAGAGACACAGAGTTCACTGAGAAAGTGAAAAGGAACAGTTGTTTAAAAAAAAAAAGTAAGTTTTATTTTCTTTGTATAAAAGTTCTTCCTGCTGGGAGTGAGTCTGCCTCTCCCAGCACCAGCTCGCCTCTTGAAAGAGCCTATGTTGTCTGTACTATGTAGCAATTCACTGTAATTTCTTGTGCATGTCTCTCTTTGTTGCTGTTGTCATTAAGGCACATTAAGATTATAAGTTAATACATAATAATTTAAGCTGATATCATAATTGCTAGGTTTATAATTAAAATTTTGCAAAAGTATTCTGCAGCTACAGTCAACGAAATGGGAGCTGTTCATGCTAAAAGTATTAAAAATATGCTTAGCAAAGCCAATTGCAAGTATTACAAATGTACCATTTGAATCAAGGTGAAGCCCAGAGGCCTTTGTCAGGTGTAAGGTTCAAGGGGTAATCTCCAGGAATAGGTGGTTTAAAAAAAACAGAGAAAAAAAGCCTCAACCAAACCACACAGCTAAGACTGCATCAGCATCACAGGGTCAAGCAGAATATGGTGTGACAGTGCCAGGACTGAAACAACAGCACACGTGTGCAGGTCACAAGGGAGAGAAGAAAAAGCTGGTTACGTACCTCTGTGTTGTCACACACAGATATAAATACATGTATATGTATGTTTATGTATATGGGTATGCATATGTGTGTATATACATATATGTATGCATGGTAAATCATGTGTGTACATAGACATCTATGCATATACACAGATACACCCCATATGTATACATGTCATATGATCATTGTGTGTATGTGTATATATATATATAAAAAAGTATACATCTGTACACATACAGCATATGTAGCTCTGCATTATACTGGCTAAGACTAAATGATAAAAGCCCAGCAGCCAGCTGATTTGCTGCAGAGCCTGACGTGATGTGGGGAGCTGGCTACATGAGCATCATCAGCACCACACATGGGTGTGAAGCACATCTGCTCTGAGGGGCTTGTGACAAACTGAAGTTTTGTCTCCAGGCACTGAACCTGGGCTGCGACACCTCAAAGGGCACAGGTGGCATCGGCCACCGCAGCCAGTGTGTGTGGGGGACATGGTTAGACCTGGTGGGGTCCCACCATTCATGTGGCTGAAGAAGGTCAAGGCAGGTGTTAAAGCTCACACACCTTAGGTGACCTTCCTCATCAACTTCATTGCTCAGGTCTTCTGGTAGCAGCAGGAAACAGAAACATAAGTAGGATGGGTAAACACCAGGAGTGACATGAGAAATGTCCCTGTGAAAGAGCTGAAAGGTACAGCGTGACCCGGCACCCGACTTACCAGCATCTGGCAGTTTAGGTGATGGCGTCATGGGTCTCATAATCTGTGATGTAAGGCAAGCTGTGTTCATGCTCTGCACATGCAAACCCACCAGCCTCCAGTGATCTTTCCAAAGGAGATCTGAGGATGCTGTTTGGTCATAAAAATGGGTCAGGGTTATTGTAGACTAATGAGGTCAAAGAAAAGCCCTTAAAATTAAATTTAAAATTAACTTAAATTATAGAGAATGCTCACGTGAAAAAGAGACATGGTCAGCAGAGCTCTTAGCAGGTATTTCATGTTAAAAATACAGTCTCCCACAGTTACTGGTGAAGGACTGCTCAGGTGCTGAGCTGCTCCCTGAGGTGCTGTTGAGTGGTGGCCAATGCATGGAGCTCTGCAGCAAAGGGGACTTACACCCTCTTGGCAATATGAGCCGCCTCTTGCTTTCAATAGATGCTTTCTCTTCTTGAGGCAATTAACTACTTCCATTCCTGAGCAGAGACCCCAGTTGCTGCAATTCTCTGTAACCCCACCAAGAGCCCCCAGCCATGGCTGTGTACTGCCCCAGGGCTGGAGATGCTGCTGTGTGCTCATTTCTGCTTTATCTTCATGAAGGGGCTATACTGGCTGGTGTGCTGCCAGAGGCTTTTGCGGTTTGAATTTAGAATGGCAAAAGGGGTCAAACACTGTGATCTCAGGAAAGGAAACGTCTTCCTTGAATACAACATTTCCTTAACTTTTTGAACAAGTGAAATAATGAAACCTTCTGTGTCTTCTTTTCACACTGATAAAAGCTTTCCAGACCCAGTTACCAACCACTTGACTCCTCTTTCTTCTTAGTAGGCTAAGAAAAATGCAAATTACACTTTTGCTTTCCCCATTACTTGCTAACATTTCAGGGAGACAGGTGTGTTTTGCACAGTTAACTTAACAGCAGATCTTGAAATATAAATCTATAAATTAATCAGATAAGCTGCAGGCTACCTGTTCAGAAGGAAACACCTATCCGAGGTGTCAGGACACCGGGGTGAGAGGAGGAGCAGCGAGTGCTGCGGGTGGGCAGCTGCCTGTACCCTATCTGTACCCTGTGTGCATCCTGCCTGTGCCCTGCCTACACCCTGCCTGTACCCTGCCTGCATCCTGCCTGCATCCTGCCCGCACCCTGCCCGCATCCTGCCTGCACCCTGCCTGTACCCTGCCTACATCTGCCTGTTACCCTGCCTGTACCCTGCCTGTACCCTGCCCGCATCCTGCCTGTACCCTGCCTGTACCCTGCCTGCATCCTGCCAGCACCCTGTCTGTACCCTGTCTACACCCTGCCTGTACCCTGCCTGCATCCTGCCTGCACCCTGCCCGCATCCTGCCTGCATCCTGCCTGTACCCTGCCTGCACCCTGCCTGCACCCTGCCTACACCCTGCCTGTACCCTGCCTGCACCCTGCCTGTACCCTGCCTGTACCCTGCCTGCACCCTGCCTGCACCCTGCCTACACCCTGCCTGTACCCTGCCTGCACTCTACCTACACCCTGCCTGTACCTTGCCTGCATCCTGTCAGCACCCTGTCTGTACCCTGCCTACACCCTTGCCTGTACCCTGCCGGTACCCTGCCTGCATTCTGTCAGCACCCTGTCTGTACCCTGCCTACACCCTTGCCTGTACCATGCCGGTACCCTGCCTGCACCCTGCCCGCATCCTGTCTGCACCCTGCCTGTACCCTGCCTGCACCCTGCCTACACCTGCCTGTTACCCTGCCTATACCCTGCCTGTACCCTGCCTGCATCCTGTCAGAACCCTGTCTGTACCCTGCCTACACCCTGCCTGCACCCTGCCTGCATCCACCGTGGCCACGCAGCCTGGCCAGAACCGCTTAAAATAATGTTAGTGCTTTGTATTGACTGGAGCTTGTGCTGAAATTTTATCCCCATACTTTTAAAGCAGAGACAGCTGTGAGTAGCTGTTAAATAGACACAAACAAGAGCTCGGTCCAAAATATGCATGTTCGACATAGTGCTTTATATATAAGTTGTGCTATGAGACCACAAAAATGAAGAAACCAAAACATATTAATTATTTGAAATAGAAACACTCTCTCTTTAAAGGCAGGCACCCTTTCTAGATGTCTTATTTAAGTGCCACAGTGATTTTTTACATCTCTGAGGCCCCTTTATCTCAGTGCACTTATTTTATGAGAGTTACATTTTGACACATGGTTTTGGTTTATTATGTAATGCTTCAATAAGTAAATGCAAATTACCAATAATGATCTTTTTAATTTGAAACATAACTTGACCAAAATCAAGCTTTTCAAGCAAAGAAATGGAAAGCATTTTTTTTTAAAGTTTGTCTTATTTCACAAATTAGTTTCAGTGTCTGACACATACACACACACTTCAAAGACGTTCACATTCAGTGTGAGGAGGACAAATAAAACAAAACAAAACAAAAACAAATCAACGCACCCCACCCCCCCAAATCTTGGAATGTGTCATTAAAACCACATGGATTATTTTAAGTTCTTGTTCTTATACAGAAAATTGCATTAGCAGATTTTGACCTCGAGACTAAGCCAAGCTACATGTGTTAAGGGCCCAGCATCCCCGCTCTGATCCACAGGACTGTTCCTGCATACTGACTAAATAAATGCAGCCTACTGATGTAATGGCATGCTGCATATGTCTCATATTAATGGTATTTTCCTAATAGTAATAGCATTAAAAGCCTGCCTACTTTGCTATTGAGTTACCCTATTTAGGGTAATTTGCCCAGACAGACTATCCTTGAGCATGTGAACAAGCATATCATTTTATAACACTTAAAATATTGAAATCAAAGCAAGCTGATAGTTTGATTCCAGAACTAGTATTTTTCCATTAAAAAAAAAAAAGAAGATGTTGTGTTTCTTGAATAATTTATCATCTGTTTTTTTGTTGTATTTTCCACATGGAATTGATGAAGAAAAGATACTTTTTTTTCTAAGGAAATTTTGGAAGAGTGAAAATTCACACATGGAAAACAAATGAGCATCGGGAAAAACTCCTCGTAGCTAATGGCTGCTTGGTATGTCGCCAGAATTCATACAGATCCTTAAAATCAAGTAAATTATGCCCGCAGTGATAGCTCCCTTTCGCTGGAGTCCCACAACAACCCACAAATGGCGGAGCGGAGCTGAGCTGCCAAATTTCATTTTTCACCTCCCGATTCCTTTCAATTAAATAGATCTGCTCGCTGCAGAAGGGCCTGGGTATGTTTTATAGTCAGGAAGGTGGGACTTGGCTAATGCCCCCGCTCAGGTGCACTCGCAGGGTCACGGCTGCTGGCTGCGAGTGTCTGGCCACGCATGTGCTTGCTCCGTCCTCGCTCCATCCTTGCTCTGTCCTCACTCCATCCTCACTCCATCCTCACTCCTGTCCTCACTCCTGTCCTCACTCCATCCTCATTCCCATCCTCACTACATCATCGCTCCATCCTCACTCCATCCACACTCCATCCTCGCTCCATCCTTGCTCAGTCCTCACTCCATCCTTGCTCCCAGCTGTAACTGCACACAAGTGGCCTCATCCTGCACATGCCAGTACCAGGGGAGCCAGGCAGGGTCTTCCAGAGGTTGGATTTATCCAAACTGCTTTGCTGAGTTAAAAATTAAACAAATTATAAAGTGAAAGCAATCAGGCACATGCATCTTCTTTAAAGAGACCACTAAAGGAAAACTGAGACAATACGAGCTTTCAAAGGAATTAAAAAAACCCAAACAGCATTACTCTCCTGTTATATTCTTGTGATAACAGATCACACACTTTAAATACCTTATTGAACTCACAGGTTAAGAAACCTGCCACTCATCACACGACAGATTAAATAGCTGGTGAATTATGTGCTAGAAAAATTAGGATGGATTACACAAATATCTGTTAAGGCTATGATAAATATTTATAAACAATCTTCCTTGCAGAACATGTCTCTGTCATTCTTTTCACTGGAATGAAAAACCTGGAACAATGGAACTAATGACTACATTGTTCCAAAGTTAAGTAGTATATCTAATAAGGAAAATAATCAAATGAGCCAAATTCTTTATGAACACAACAGTGAAGCAATTAAAATAAATGTGATTTTCCAGATCAAAACTTCTGGCTGTTAATTGCTATATGGCACCTATCCTAGTCGTATGAGTTTCCCTTGCAGCTGTTTTTATTTCATGATACATTTTGAAATCCCAGGAGCCTGTTCCTGGGATCTGCCATGCAGACAGCCTGAAAACCAGGACACTTATCAAGTGTTTATAATCTGGGCAGATGAACTCTCAAGTCAGGCCTCTGAGAACAAGCACTTTCTTGCCATTTGCATTTTGTTTGCAATGTGTTTCCAATGAAGATAATTTATTGACACGTACTTAGGCTGGAGGACGCGGGTTTACTGCCATGTGCTCAGCCAGCCAAGGCGTGGGGAGGGTCAAGTGCTGAGCTAACAGATAACATGGCATGGGGTCTGTGATTCAAATAATACAGATACAGTTCAGCGTTTCTCTTATCTTCCATGGCCTTTAATGCTCTACATCTGACGGCTCTCAGGCTCTATTTTCTTTTTTTTCCATTTCTGCCATTTCTGGGTGGGCAATGGCCGGAGGGCTGCAGCCTCTGCGGAACAACGGGCTCCTTTAACCCACAACACATCACCCCTTGAGCCAAAAGTGCACACTGGAAACCTGGCATATTCCAGCCAGTTTAGCTGAAGCTGTATTTTAGTATCTGTGGGTTATTACTGAGACTAAAGAACTTGGTTACAGAGAATGACAAATGGGTTTTGTTCAACACTAAGCAGCTATTGGCATCCTTAGGTGCAACTCAGGAGTCCGCGATCTCAGCTATTGAACAAGCTGAAGCCATGAGCAATACAATATTGATTAGACAATGGGTATCGTACTTACCCACATAGTTTTATTGGGTGAGGCTCAATGCAATGTGTTTTTATTTGGGAAACTTCAGGAAGATAATTAAAAATGTTGTAAGGAGAGCCTAGCAGCCTTTGTGCTTTTGTTTTTTAAAGGCTACAGATGTCTTCTTTCTTTAAAACTGCATGTGCTCCCTCCCCACCTTCCAAAAGATCAAAGGTATTAATAATAACAATAATAATACAGTATCCTGGAATTTTTCTACATGCCTCAAGAGAACTTTAATTTTTACCAGAAACTGTTTTCTGACAACAGCTGCCTCTTCTACTTTTCGTTTTACCCTGCCGGGATTGCCAGCACTGCTGTGGCCAAGTTAAAATGATGTCTTTGAACATGGGGCCTTTTCTGTCGAAAACTGACTGAAATGTTGTGGAGTTCAGCTGTCCCTCACAGGCAGGTTTTTCCTCTGTTCTGTGCCCTTTGCACAATTCCTCCTTTCCTCTTGCCCAGCGATGCCAACGTTCATTTTTGCTTTTGCAGTTAATACAAGATGGTTAAAACTTGAGCTTTAACTCAGTCTCAGTTAAAGCTGGTCCTGGGCTTGTAGGTCTGCCTGTATCGCAAGTGTCTGTCGGAGTGACAATGGTGTGAATTTTCAGCCATGCCTCTGGATGAAGGTTTGTCTCCCAGCACGTCCAAATGGAAAATGCCTACCTCCGGGGACGTGGTTAAGTCAGGATCCCAGGCAACCTTAAAACCAGACTAAAGCACCTTTATGGTGGATTAGGCCAATGTGATGCTTTGGTTATTATTCTTCACATCTTTCTGGTGCCTGGATCCCAGATGGAAGTGCTGCCAGAGCTCCAACACTCCTGGAGAAAGGGAGCAGGGACGCAGCGTGCTGAGTTGATAATGGACGTGGAGCAAGGCAGGAGAATGCTCAGGGTCTGATGGATAGGAGAGCAAAATGCCATATCTAGGGTTGGATAACACTCCTGAAGAAGGCAAGCTACGGCACAGAAGCAGAAAATTAAGGCTGTTAGGGAGTCACTCTTCCCACTTGCAACCTCAGTTTGAAGTGGCGAGGCTGGTAATGCAAATTGTGAGACAGTGGCCAGGCAGGACCTGAGCTCTCCTGCTCAGCCCCCCTGAAAGTGGTCCCTGTGGTGAACGGGGGCAGCTCTGGCCCTGCCAGTTCCATGGGATGCTCTGAGCTCTGCAGGCTGTGTGAGCCCAAGAAGATGTCTTCTCGATTCCTCCCATCCACAAACATCTCAACTGATCAGCCCAAAGCATCCCTGGGGAATGTGTTTTATTTTTGTTCTTTCTCCCAACAATTGCATTCCCTTTCTCTGAGGGACTTTTATTTTTATTTTAATCTCACAGCAGTATCATGTTTGCCAGGCCCAACATCACGTTCTTCTCTTTCATCAGAAGACTGACTCATACCATCTTTCAATTTGGACTCACTTTTTTTTTCTGTGGGACTTTGGCCCAAACAACACAACACAGGAGGCATCCGCCCAGACTCGATGCACAGCGAGGCATCCACCCAACACAGCGGTGAAATGGGATCTATATTTTCACCATTTTCTTTGCCTCTGGAAAGTTTACCATAATGAGTCTATTGTATCCATGTCTAGGTGCGATAGCTTAATATTTCCACTCCCTCCATGGGTGGCTGTTGCTCTCTAACTCTCCAGGCTTCTGGCCACGGAGTTTTTAATTTTTGTTCTCCAGCCTGGTCCATCCCTGGTCCATGGGTGCTGCTGCCAGCTCTGGTTCCAGTTTGTAAGGCTGCTTCTCACAGCTACTGCTGCTCCCTCCACTCTCAACCTGATGGTTTCAAGCTGCAGGCTCTGCAAGAAGAAGCACGAGGCAGGACGCGCGGAGTGAGGGGGAGCGGATGAACGGCTCCTGGACCTGCTCAGAGCAACTTCTCCATCTGCACCACCTCATGGGAATACAAAATGGCACCGAGTCGTACTTTTCCTCATTAGATGTGGGCAAACTTGGCTCATCTTTCTTCAGCTGCTTGTAATTCATGCTTGAGCAAGAACATTATTTGGGGCTTAAGTCAGACTCTTCTAAGTAGGTCACAATTCTTCTTCTAGACACAAATTCATGCCTCTGATTTCTCAGAAACATGGATTCTCAGTCTCTCCTGGTTTGTGTAACACCTCAGGTGCCCTCATATCAGCTCTATCAGCTCATCAAATGAATCCACAAAACAAACAGTGACTAAGTTTCTGCTTGAACAGGGCTCACTCTTGGAAAAGTTCCTCTGCCTTGGGTGGCAGCCATTTCTGTCTGATTTACATGGCTGATTTTTCCTATTTTAATGATGCTCCGCTATCAGCCCTGTAGCCGCATAGAAGGATGTATGCTTCATCTCCTATGGTCACTGTGCCAATGACAGGACAACAGGCCACGGAGATGGCCAGTAACTCCAGTCTGTGTGGGGTTTGCTGTCTGAAACAGATGCAGTGCAGTCCACGCTATAAAACAGAACTCATTTTAGCAGGACAGAGGTCGATTCCCCACATCATCACAGCATTTGTTAGACATCAGTCCTATTCTTTTGCATAGACACACCCAGTGATACAATGAGAGAGATGAAAGAACTCAAGAAGATACAGAATGGAGTAGAAAAGAATACAGTACAGCACAAGGCAATACACCATAACACAATACAAGGATGGCACAGAGCTATTTGCTGACCTGGCAGGATATGTCTTCATAATATTTCTGCAGAATAGTTCTGATAGCCTACATCAGCTCACCATCCTGTTACAGAAACTAATGAGTGATTTGCTTTTTTCAAGTCAAAAGAAAGAAAGAAAACATGAAAGAAAGGAGAAAGAGATAAGGAGGGAAGGAAGGAGGGAAGGAGGGAAGGAAGGAGGGAAGGAAGGAAGGAAGGAAGGAGGGAAGGAAGGAGGGAAGGAAGGAGGGAGGGAAGGAGGGAAGGAAGGAGGGAAGAAAGAAAGGAAGGAAGGAAAAGAAAGAAAGCTTTAGCCCTCCCCCACTTACCAATGATGAGTCTGACCTCTAAAAGTCCCAGTGGGAAGTATGAATGCACCAAACAACTGTGTCTCTCGCTAGAGGTGGAGACTTGCAGGTAAACACAGTTTTAGCGAAGTCATTTGGCCAGGGGAGACTCTCCATAGGAGTGGATAGCTCTCCTTAGAAGACAGACATTGAGACATTTATCTCCATTGCAATCCCAGATGTTTTTTATTCCTCCATTGCCATTTTGGTGTTCAGTGGTACAATGCTGGAGCTGAATCACAGCTTGCGTCTGTGGTCACCTTTGTATCACTGAAATGAGTCCAAGTGTTATTTTACAATGGCATACAGGATGCTCGCTGGCTTTTATGTTTTATTTTTGTTTCTGTGAAGTTATTTTTCACTTCCTTTTCTGAAAAGAAACGAAATCTTGAATGTCTAATTGAATACACTGTTGAAGGCAAAGCACATGAACCGCTGTGAAGCAAATGCCTTTGTTTCCAAACACTCTAGTGATAGCAAATATTTATTGACATTTTCCTTCCACAGGGGCATTAACAATTATAATCTGCTAGTATGTACATCATGAGTACTTTCAGATTTTGAACGGAACATCTGTTGGTCAAAGATGAAAAAACTTTGAAAAAAAATGATCTATTTTTCCAGGGTTATGAATCTAACAGCATCACAAATTATCGCTAGGAAAACATTTCAAAAGCCTGAACTCGCATTTATGGAAAAAGGAACACAGATAGAGGAAACAGATAAATATGCGTTGTGTTAGTAGGCTTTGTTTTCTGAAATGATATATTGTTCCGGAGAAGTGGTTAACAAACAAATTATTGTCTGTGTCCAATACAGGCAGATCTTTGGTTCCACCGAACAGATGTTGAGGTGAAGGAGATTAAAGCTTAATTCACAATAGGGCCGTACCACAGGAAAGGTGCCCTAAGTTTATCTATTGTTAAATAATATAATTTATCGTCTTAGAGGGCTACAGAGCAATTTCTGTTCCTTTTCTA
>NC_092532.1:7373968-7388968 GCF_037038585.1 Patagioenas fasciata
CAATATTCTGCAGGTTTTTCCTCCAGCCTTGCTCTGCTTCGCCGTCTCAGGTCCAAGGCTCCTAGAGAAGAAACGCTGTCTGTTTTCATTCTCTAATGCAGCAAAGGTGCAAGGTTGAACAACCAGAGCCTAATTAAAGTGCCGGATTGAAAAATCAATACACATCAATATACACCAGACATTATACTAAACAGCTGAAAATATTTTGTCAAAACAGCACTGAATGTGAACCAGTGTGAACTTCTTTTCCTTTCCTCTGCTTCTTTTTGCTGGTTTTGGGTTTGCAGTTTGACAACGCACACATGTAGACTAGACAGTTGTTTCACTGTCAGGAAAAACCTATAATTAAAGTTTTACGCTTGTTCCTCTTTCAAAGTGCTGCCTTAAAAGTGTTGCTCATCATGTTTACTAGTCCTCCAGAGGTAAAGCCCCACTTCTTCTGAGCATTTTAATCTTCCTTATAGCTGCCCACCTGAAAACACAGAGTTGTTCTCACTGCTACCAGGGCTACAGACCACGCAAGTGTTTCTGTCCAAAAATGCACTTAGACGTGTGGTTAAGTCGCGGTGGCACCGAGCCAGCGGGATTCAAACATTGCTGAAGTCCTGACTTTGTCCCCATCCTGCGTTAGCACAGAAGACCACAAAAGAGCCTGCACTTATTTCTTGCCGGTGCCATCAATACCGATGACCTTTTATCTGCTCATCTGCGGAGGACGCGAGCACAGGGCCACCTGCGGTCACCATGGAAACGCCAGGATTTGCTGACTATATTCTTTTCCCTGATGCATGTTAAAGACTTTTGGCAAGCGGAGGGACACCTGAGCCAAGGTGAGCTGATCAGACAGTCTTGAACTAGGAGAGATAACTCTTAAATTTTAATCAGCACACTTTCTTATTTGCTACCAAAAAATAATTTAGATGATAAATAAATGCATGTGTAGTGCATGCACGGCTACGATTCAGCTGTGGTCACAAACTTTGCCAGCACTACATCCAGCAGAAAAAGTTATTTATTACCTTTAGCATGTGGTAATAAGTCTGGTTTTCCTATGCTAAAATCTGATCTGAGCTAGATTAGAGAAGGCATCAAAAGGAAATTAATGCTTCCTGATAGACACCAAAGCAAAGACGATCTCAGTAACGTAACACGAAATGTCACCGGTCACAAAGTGAACCTGATTTCCCTTTCACTTCCTGAACTGCTTTACCTGGAGAGGGACAGAAGCCTGTGTTATTCTCCAGCACGGCCACGGCAGAGGCAGAGGTGAGGACGGGGGTTCTGCCCCACAGAACCCACAGCCCAGCATGGAGACGGGGACACTGAGCAGCAGCTGTGTCCCTTGGGATGTGTGGGGACATGAGGTCTGGGATGGCACTGGCCAGACAGGGTTATTGCACCAACCCATCTGCCCTCAGGGGTTGTCCTGCTAGATAAAATAGACATCTTTTTGTTACATTTAGTGTTTTGGTGCATCCCGGAGTTAGGACAGTATGTAATGGTGGTGTGGGGTCACCTGGAGCCTAGAGCTCAGGGGCTCTGCAAATAAAACGTTAGAGCTCAGGTTTTTTGACAACAACAACACACAGAAAACAATAAACCACACCAAAACCCTTCAAATCTGGGCTTTGGTCCACCTCTGATGCACCATCCATAAGAATCCTCTGTTCTGCTATGCCATGAATGTAAGTACTCCTAGGGAGTAATGGTTCAGAATTGTATGCAAGAGCGAAGGCAAACTAACCCACTATCATGACCCTCTGTACATCTACTCAAAAGGGATAAATCAGAAATGAAATTTGCAGTGTATCAGCCTAACAAAAACAAAAGCTTCAGAGCTTCAGGCCTTTGGGCTGGGGTGCTGTGTTTTTCTAGTAAAAAAAAAAAAAAAAAAAAAAAAAAAAGACGGTTTGCAGGTGAAGGAAATTGCCTGATCACCTGCCTTTGGATGGAAAGGAGGAACAGGAGGAACTGGGCAAGTCGGTATAAAGTAGGAGAAGATACAGAAGAATATTTTGACTTTATTTTGAAGAGAGATTTCAGTTTTAAAATGACTTAATATTTGTAGTTATCTATCAGCTTATATAGGTGTCTACAGATACGCATGTATCATTTATCTGCCTGCACGTGAGCATCAGAACAACGTGTCTCTGCAAGGTGAGGTGGGACAGCAGAGGTGGGTGCAAGGTGCCCAGGGCAGAGCTGTGGGCAGCTCCAGGTGCCTCAGACCAAAAGCCTCCTGAGTTGGTCCCAGATGGGTGGGGGCGGTGACCAGTGGGGTGTCACCCTCTCTGGCTCCCCAGGTGTGCCACCAGCACGCAGTAGCCATTGCCCTGGTAAACTGCACCTACACTCCATGCCCAAGAACTGTGGCGTGAGGAAGAGATGTAACCTTCCCAACCTAGAGATTAAATTTGGGGCAACCTTCAGTCCTGACCTCCTAATTCTACATCCTGTCTTCACTTGCACCTCATTACTCATTGGGCTGTCAAGTCGGGACTCCAGCCTGCTAGATTAAGGACTGCGAGTTTATTTAAGAGGAAACCAAACAAAAACACACCAGTTTTCCTCATTACTGGCAGCCACCACCATGGCTGGCTCTGCAGGACCACACAGAGAGCAGCGGCAGTGCACGCTGATAATTAACTCACCGTCAGCGCGGGTTGGGAGCACCGCAGGGTTTGGAGGCTGTGGAGCATTTTTGGGGGCTAACAAGGAGCTGGGCTTTCTTTTCTGAGTTTCATAGAGTGTTGCTTTGCCCCAAAGCCCACAGAACCCAGTTGTGACAGCCTGACTGGGGGTTTGCAGCTCCCCTGCTCGGTGGAGGCTCTTGGGAGAGGAGATGTGGGGGCACATGGGTGCTGGGCTGCCCACCTGCCCCATGCTGGGGACAGCTTCCCCATCTCCTGGTGCCAGGGGCCCAGCCGGGACACAAGAGAGAGCCCCAGCCACCTCCCATGATCAAGACAATTAAATCAAGACAATTAAATTAAACAGTATTGCCTGAAAATAAAACGAACAGTTTCAGAACAAATATGAGGCCTTGGTGTTTATTTTAAAAGCGTTCTTTAAGCTCCAATGATTGTTTGCTGCTACCCCTATCTACACTCATGCTGAATAAAGCTATAGCTAAATGGAAAGTTAAATGTATTCACGAGGTGTTAATGTCCATATCTTATTGTTTGCAGTCTCTCAGAGAAAGCAAAAGTAACCACAAATAACGCTATGCCAGAACTGGTTTCTTGACCAAAAATGTTGCTTCAGCATGCGATGAACTGGTTCATTCTAAAGCGGTCACAGTTGTTGATGACGAGAGGCTTTGTATTTGACTATGGCACGTCTTTTGGTCCATGTGAAAACAAGTTTGAATGTTAAATATTTTCTGACATTTTGGAGTTTCTGTTGCTCTTCCCATTTTCTTTAGGTCAACATATGGTTTATGGCAATACTCTACAGGTCTGAAGTCTCTTTACAGGAAGTAGTCTGGAGTGCGAAGAGTAACATGCGATCCACCTCTACACAGTGCTGGATCAAACTGCAAAAAGGAGTATTTTACAGTATCATCAAGTTCCATGATTGCAGCCTGGTTGCCACAATGGTAGCAATAGTTTGGCTGGTGGCTTGAGACATCAGGGTGAGAACTGGCCACCAAGACTGTGGTTCAGGGTCTTGGTGTGGGATGGGTGGCCCCAGGCCTAAAGGGATGGGATTTTATGTGCCTTCTGCTTTATCTGAAGGGACAAACAGGCTATTTTGGGGCTGTCTCGCTTCATTTTGTATTCTTTTTTTCCAGATTAGAGTCTGGGTATTGCCCAGAAGAATAATTCTCTACTTCTAGGTCATAAATGGTAAAAATCTTAGGCGAAAAGTCCTGCTCAGCTGTGACCCATAAAGGACCTCATGCTGCTGATACTTTGTCAGGTAATCAAGTTACACAATGTAACTGTACAAAAGTAACAGATGCAGTTTATTTGTTTTAACTCAAAACGTTTAAATCCACAAAAGGGTTTAAAACATTTAAAGCCATCTTTGAAATTAGAACGTGTGAAAAATTGAAGTATTTGAACTCATTCTAAACATTTGCAGGTTCCAGGTATGCCAGCAAATGCAGCGATGGGACTGTACGACGGGTTACTTGTGGGTCCATGGACATGAAAACAGAAGCACAGAAAGGGAAACACTAAGGTTTCATTTTTAAATCCTGGACATGAGTAAAATCTTTGTTTCTTACACCACGCTCACTCCAGACAGCACTGCCCAGATGGGGAAGGGGTAGAGAGGCAGAGCTCCATCCCCAGCAGGTGCAGGTCATTTAATCACCAGCCTGGTGATTGCGTTCACATGTGCCCACCTGAACAAAGCCACAAACCCCACAATGAGAAGTCCTCACATGGCGACTGCTTGGTTTTTGAGAAACACCTCTCCATCTGGTCTCCTGGACAAGGTGGAAGCACTGCGTGGATGTAAGGTGAGTGATATGACTATATGATATCTTATGTTGTGCTTTGGTTTTGTTTAAAATTCAGACTAAGTTGCTGTATTGTTTTCTATGACTGAGAAGGTTTAAAATGCAGTGAACTGGTTCATTCTAAAGAGGTCATAGTTGTTGACGATAAGAGGCTTTGTGTTTGAATATGGCATGTCTGATGAAAAGAAAATCTTTATTGCTTAACTATCTCTGCTCATAATTTTAATGGTAGGTAACTCCAAAGCTGCATTTGGGGAGTGAGGTCCTCAAGGTGTACAAACACTGAGCAAAGATTTGCACACACAGACACCAGTATCTCTGTTTGTAAATACATGTAGAGAGAGCACGTCAACACGCAGCTGAACTCGTATGTAAGGCCCAGGCAGATCTAGATGCCTACCTCTGGTTGATATTAAACACAAAATGTCATTCTACACGCGCACATAAAGCAACCTGTAGTTTTTCTCCAGGAAAGTTTTGTCTCGCATGGTTCAAACCCGTCTCGCTGACTGGCTGTGCTGCTGATACAGCTGCTCGGGCTCTCGCGTGCTCCAGGCATTTAGTCCAAGAGTATTTCTGGTGCCAGAGGGTTTTGGCAAGAGTTATAATGTGGATGATTATTTCCATTGAGGAAACTGTTGGTGATAATGGTTATGAGAAGGTCTGAGTGGTGTAAGCCGCAGCTTACTGAAAGTATTAGACCGTCCAGGTGCGTGAGGATGGGCTCTGCGTGCTGCTGGTGAGGAAGCTGTTCTGTAAATGAAATAATGGCGTGTTAGTGGGGGAGTGGATATGTTAAACAGAGTTTAACCCCTGAGCTTCCCCTGTGAATAAAATATGTCCAGAAGCTTTAAAAGACTTGGTCTGAGCTGGGTGTTTGTTCAGCTAATGAAAACACAATAGTCCCTCTGTCTAACCAATCCAATGTATTCACCAAGCATTGCAGTGGAAGGAGACACGTTTGGGCCACTTCAGTTGCCGGGTTGCCTAATATCAATGTGAATGTTATAAACCTGAGCGGTATTTAAGTTGCTGTGATCTTAAATTTTACGTTCTTACACAGCTGCCCAAGTCAGTTTACATGCTGATCAGTATCTGCTGCAGCTTGGGAATAATCTGGCCCCAGCTCCTTGGGCAGGGAAGTAAATCCTTACTGACATCAATGAACTGAAAAATTCTGAGGCCTGGCAGTGACAAAGGGAATAGTGAATGAGAGCAGTATTTCTTTATATTGATCTACCTTTCCTGCTCATCTACTAATAACATTGGCTGTTCATCCTCTGTAATAAGCTGTGATAGGTGCTTATGCTGGAACTAGCTTTCCAGCTCTCCCAGTAAGTGCCAGTATGCACTTGGTTCCTGGCAAGAAGTCCCCAAATTAAGGAGCTGGCTAGAACCACATAAAATTAAGCTTATTAATATTTTCAAAGCTTGCAATTCAATCTCTTGTCTGACTTAGATCTTGATTTTATGCACAAGAATTTCCCCACGCAATATTTAAAGAACCTTCAACCCAGTCTACCAGACAGAGGGAGCACATAGGAAGGGAACCCTCCTATGGTCCTGTTCTGGGTTTCTGCACCTATATGGGGAATGCAGGGAGGCACCAATGCTTTTGTCTCAGCTTTGTATTCCTTACGCTTTGAAGGGAATTGGAGTTTAATCTTTATATTTCAACTCTTACTGTTATTTCTCAAGCTTGTACTGTGTGCCATTAAAGGTAGTAGTGTGTGCTCATTTTATCCCAAAAGTAAATACTATTTGTTGATTTACCAATGAAGATTTGGTACATTTGAAACACAGGAGACTGAGGTGCATCCAAATATAGGATGATTCTGCAGCCCAAATGAAGTACAGAGTACTGGGTACACCAAAGGTTTAGAACATAATAGTGTCATTGAAAAAATTAATTGGAACAAGAATTTAAGAACTCGATGCATGTTCACATAAGACATATTGAAACTGTGGAATTCAATGACCCAGGATGTTGTGGATATCAAAAGCGTACATGGCCTTAAAAACTGATCATAGAATTGTTATGCAAAGTAATGGATGGAGAGGTGGGGAGAAATCTATCAAGGGCTATAAAAAGCAATTGAGGTACCAGCTCTGGCTGCTGAACGGAGGAAGCTGGGAAGCTGTGCTATGAATGCAGCAGCATCTAGATACCTGTTTCTGGTCTTTCCTAAGTGTCTGCTGCTGGTGGAGAAGGAGCACCGCCTTCCCTGGACCTGACATTTGCTCTGGTCCTTGTATAGCTGTTCTTGGGTACAAAATAGGTTCAGATTAAAAAAAAAAAAAAAAAAAAAGTGATGAGAAAACCAGAAAAGCATGGATACATATCTTGTTGACGGATTCTGTGCCTACCCTTCTGACAAGGGACAATATATGTTTGTCCCGAGTGACAGGTTGATGTTAAGCGTACCTTGAAAGCAAACTGTTTTATACTGCTTAGCACAAGATCTTTCCACTGAGATCCTTAATGTTCACAATGAGCTGACTGGTCTTTACCACAGGAGAAACAAGTCCAACGATTTAGAGGACGCTTTCTTTGGAAGATTCTAGGCTTTAATTTATTTTGGTTTCATACAAAACCATCAAGAGAGAGTTCTACATCAAGCCTAAATCTCCGTGAAAACTTTAATCTCTAAACCACTGAATTATTTTTTAGCAAAATAGGATTTTCTCAAAAGTTGAGATGTGCTGTGGATGGACTTATCTGTGTTGTGTAACTCTGTTGGGGCCAGACATACAGCGAGATGGAGAGGGAGGCATCTGGACACTGTTCAGGGCACTGTGCAGGGCTGGTGGAGCTGGACAGCTTGAAGGGATGGTGGTGTAATTGCCCTCAAAAAGAGTGAACTGAGCCTGCTCCTCAGGCTCCACAGAGTGGGTGTATTTACTTAAACATGTATTATTTAAATTAGACCAAAATTTTTAAAGAGTTTTTGTACACTGGGCACAGATATGCAAACTCTGTGCTTAGAGGTCCATTAAACACAATACAGTGAAATACAGAGGCTATCCAAAATGAGAGGTCACTACAAAAAACCTGCACCCCATGCTCATATTTTACCCTTTTGCAGTTTGCTGGTGTAGTAGGAGGGTCCTATGAGAAAGTGAGGCTGCTGCTTCTTCCCTTTGCATACATAGGGTAAGACCTTGGCCTACTGAATGTTAATAAGAATTAAAAAATTCACCTAGAGTGCTTCTTCACAGTGCTGAGGTATGGATTTGTGTTGGACAAGGACAGAAAGGCTAAAGAGATGTTAAAACCTGAGGCAGAAGGGGAGACTGCAAAGAACGCAGGTGTACGCCAAGAATAGAGCCATCCAAAATAATTCACTGGCATGGGACAACCAAGGAAAATAGACACAGAGGTGAAAGCTGAGATTTAGGTGAATCCAAAGAAACTGCCTTACATATATCACAGCTGCCTTCCCAGTAGTTCATTGTTTTTTTTTTTCCCTGTAGTAGCTTCCCATGTTTGTTTTGGCACTTGTGGGGGAAATGTCAATGAGAGAACTGCTGTTGGTACACTCGGTTGTATGACGTTGACTTATTCCAGTTCCATGGCAACTATTTTCCAACAGATTGACATTCAGATACTGGGAGAGTTCATCCAGTTCACATAAATCTGCATAGAAATTTTATTAACTTATAACTTTTTTATTTGTGGGCCACCTACAAAATGAAAATAGGTTGCTTATGTTCTTGTGAGATAGAAGAAAAAAAATTAAGGATTTTATAGAAATATATGCCTTTCTGAAAAAATGAAAGTACTGATCTTTTTAAACAGTGGCACTTGGGTTCCCAGCCCTCCTTAAAAACCAAACAAAACCCAACAAAACAATAACAACCAAACCAAAGCCCCAAAACAAACAAACAAAAACCCTAAATGAAACAGAAAACTTAGTTGTCTCTTTATTGGATTAATATTTTCCCTTTTTGTTTGCATTGAAGAGAAACATGCCAACAACAACACAAAAGGACAGGACCAAACCTAAGGCACTGGGTTGGCACTCAGGAGATCTGGTTTTAGTTCCTGGCTCTGTCAAACGCTTCCTATGTGACCTTGTAAATGTCACCTTCGAGCATGTAAAACCATCTGGCCTGATCTAGTGAAACATATATTTAATTTTAAGATGCAAGTAGTTCCACTTACATCTCACACGCTTAAATTTGAAGACATGTTTATGTGCTTTGCTGGTTGGGAGCCACAATGCTCAGGCGCTTCCAGGGTGATGTGTGTCACCCCCCTGCCCCCAGTGTCCCAGGTGCAGAGGGAGAGTCAGGAATACTTGGTCCTTTTTGACTCCACGTTCTCCAAGGCAGAGGCAGAGGCTCTCCTCACATGTACGGCAGCAGCACAGTGGGGTCTCCATTCCCAGTGCGGGAGTAATGCAATTAATTCCTATGGATAAAAGCTGCAAATTCAGATGCCTCCGTTGTAAATAAAAATCTGCATTTAGGCACTGAAATACTGGCCTGATTATTTTTTTCAGAGTTGCTGAGCAACCAACACTCTCATCAAGTCAAGAACCCACAAATGCTTTGTGCTTCAGAAAATTAAGTTGCTTATTTGGAGGCTAAAAATAGATTTTTTGAACCCCAATTTCAGGACTTGAAACTTTCCCTTTATGTCTTTACATGTGCTCTAATATTGTATTCCGTCCCTTGCTGTTATAACTACCCATAGCCAAAACCTCGGATTCAGCAGGAAAACCACCACCATTTAACCATTTAAGTATTTTCTAAATGTAATTAAAAAGAGTAGAATTCCACTGAGATGCTTTAAATAATGTATATAATATACATATGTGTATACACATGTTTTTAATGTACATAGTATACACAAAGTTACTTTATGACATAGCAGATGTTTCTGAATTCCCCGACACCACACACTGGGGTAAGATTATGCCAGGCTATTTTATTATGAATAATGTGCTTGCTCCATCATTAAGTGGGTTATTAAAGACGTAAACTTTTATGCCCTGCTTTTCAACAGCTGTTGGTGGTCTACAAAGTGATAATCCTGCTTTCAGCAAATATTCTTAGACTTAAAACCAAAATAAATAGATTTCATAGGCAACCAAGTTGACTCATGAGTGGGAAGATCATAACTTTGTCACTTTTCCAGTGCCACAGAAGCAGAAGTGGCATTACTTCTAAGAAAAGCAATTAGATCACAGGTTGGAAATGAGATGGCTGCTCCATACATTTCTTCCTACAACCACATAGTAACTCCTATAACAACCAAACAAGCCTGACTGGTATTTACTTCAGCAGCAACAGCAGGAGAGGGAAAAATTTAAAAGCAAATGCTGATATTTTTTAAGTAAACAAATAAACACATAACTAAAAAAACCCTCTTACGTGTAATAATAGCTATTTTTTCCTTCCTAATTAATTATGTGGCAAAGACACAGTTGCGAATCCTGTAACCTTACCTTTGAAGAAAATCAGCTGAGTAGGTTGGATAACTTCAAACAAAAGGGTAGCTGGGACAATAAAGGTTAGGTGGCCGTGTTCCGTCACGGGCCCTATCGCTATTAATTTAAACGGATGTGACCCCTACACGCCAAAGCTCCAAAGGTGTATGGGGAAGAGAATTTATTCTTATAAATAGGACCGATGCCAGGTCAACCGGCCCCCCTCGCTTTGGACTTCCTAAAGAAAACAGCTTCAGACAGCTGAGCAAAAGAGTTATGGGGAGTGCTGAGATAGGAAATATCTACAGTTCCTGATATATTATGATTGGCCCTGAGAGCAAGGAAGCCGAGAGCCAAAGGGAGTCCTAAAGGGTGCTAAACTGTACAGCGCTAATGTACACAACAACATCCTCATACAAGCAGATGTTTAAAAAAAATAAAAGGGGAGGGGGGGGTTGGAAATTGTATTTAGACCACATTGCACTCACCCTAGGGAGGAAAACTAAAAAAAAAAAGAGAATGTGGAACCAATTTTCAAGCTTGAGCAACTGAAAGTCTATTAAATGATTCTGTCATCAACTGAGATGAGGGAAAAAAAAAGCGAGTAATAATTTATACAACAAATTGGGTAATTGTAGCTGCATGGACAAATGATATTTCTTCCTTGATAACTGAATAAACATTGTTACAAGAGGAAGGTTATAAGGAAATGGCCACTTTAGTGAACTACAAGCACCAGGTCCCCTGCTCGTATCAAAAGAAAGGCATTGAGGACTGAGGGGTATATATGCTCTTGATCACAAATGAATATTTTGAGTTATTTAGTTGTTTTTTTAGTAAGTGCATTTGACTTGCTAAAGATGGGTTCAGCTTCATGTAACTAGAAGGAATCTCAGCCTGATTACTGCACCATGCCAAACTCACAGCATTTTATTTTTTTGAAGAGACAGAAATGTGAACTGGAAGAAGTACACGAATAATGTGGGAAACATATACTTTGTTTGATTCTATTATATGTAAGCTACATAAAAAGTAACAAAACAAAGAGTATAAACTTGTAGCAGATATATCCAGGAAATAAACAGTGGGAATACAGTGGAAGGAACAGTAAGTGAGGGTGAACGGGGTGTAAAGTAATACCTTGTGGAATACTGCAGTGGTCATCCAGGCCCCGTGGATGTACTGGGACAGCAAACCCAAAACACACTGAAAACCCAGTGGACAGAGCACATGTGGGAATACAAATATATATAGAACGGTTAAGTTCCCAAGTTTCAGGACCTTCAAGTTTTTCTTTTCTGCCACAGACTTCCTGTGGGATGCTGGGCAAATCGCTTAATGGCTTTTATGCCTTTGTATTGTTTTGCTCAACATTACACTGGATTTTTGCCTGTGGAGACCAAGCCCTCAGTGTCAGAAACCCTTCTTGAAGGGTCACTGTTGAAGAATGAATTCTTAAAAATACTTAATTAGCCTAGGGATTTGTAACGTGCAATATTGACCTCAAAGCTCGTTACTCCTCAAATTAGGAGAAGGCTGTACACAGGTTTCCTTGGCAGAAGTCTTCTGAAGCACAAACACAACTATAAACTCGCCTTCCTTGGGGAAAGAAGAGAAGTTCAGTTCCCTGCCCAGGGGTTGAATCCCCCCAGCAATGATGCACTCCCAGTACGTGAGGGAGGAGGGTGTAAAAGAAACCGGAGTTAAAGGTTCAGTTGTTCGAGGTGTTAAATCTCTCTGGCGTCAACAGGACCATGTGTGTGCTCGCAGATCAGCATGTGCTGAAAGGCGGCGCTGGCGAAGGGCTCGGCTGCCTCTGATCCAGGCTGAAATGAGAGGAGACAGAAAGGAAAAGGATTTGTTTTGTAAGATCAATTTTCTGTCCGTCTTTTTATGCATGCTTCCATCTATTTGAATACATGCATGTGTGTAAATAGAGCCAGTCCCTGTCATTGCCCCCCTCTGCATCTGAAATGAAAAATAATAATAATGTTTTTACATAGCTTCAACATTAGGCTATTAAAAAGCTATAGCCAGTATAACAGAGGGGGAAAAAAATTACAAAGAATGATTTGCATAGCAAACACATTTCACAGTTGTTTTGGACAAATGCCCTCGGTAAATATGTTTAAAGTCATGTACAACAAGAATATTTTATCACAAGTAACCATGTTTTAATAAACACTTACTCTTTTTGTATTTCATTCTTTCTCATCATAATAATAGAAATATAACACCATATATCACTGTAAAACACATTTCCACATAAACGCTGATAAGCACAAAATATTTTTCATCATTTACATTTTAACTGTAATAATATATGGCAGGATTAAAGCTGCATCCATCATGTGTCTAACTAACCTTGCTGTAATGAATTTTTAAATGTAATGGTTTCTGTCACAAAGTAAAATCATACATAATATCTTTTGACACAGTATGCTGGTATAAGCAAGGTTTTAAAATGTAAATGCAACTTCATTTTTAATTAGATTTATAAACTCAAATCGCTGTTTTCTTTTCTATATAAACCAAAGGGGATGGAAAAGTGTGGGTCTGTGTCAAGGCTGCAAGTTCTTTCAAGTACGTTGCTCGCAGGAAACGTGTACATCCAGCGCGTAGAAAAGCGAGTGGCACTAGAAACAAAGGATTATCAAAATCATAGGGAACTAAAGCTTTTTAGAGTGCCCGAAGGGAGTCCCCTGGTACCCCGGGCGCTGGCTTTGTGGTGGGTGAGGACCAGGCTCTCCTGGGCACAGGGACCAGCGGGTCAAGGACGGGCACGTCCCGCCCCAGCCCCTTCCCCGTTGGAAATAACAAATATTCCGCCTCACAAGAGAAGAATCATTAAAAATAATTTGCAGGATCTTTCTGTTCCTTGAGCCCCCTTTTTTTTTTTTTTTTTTTAAACAATATTTCCTTCAGTGATTATCACTGCGGACATGTTCCTGCCATATGGACGGGTGCCGGGCGAGAGGCGGCTCAATACCTGAGTGGTTAATTAAGAGCTGTTGCTGGGCCACAAGAAGCAGGTTTGAAATCCCTCTTCACTCACCGACAATGAGTAGCTTTTTTAGCAGCAGAAGTCACCAGGGACAGCCAGAAGCGCAGGGTAATTATTTGAGATAACACAGAGCTGAGGAGCGTATGTGTGTGTGTGTGTGGGTGCGCGGGTGTGCGCGGCTGCGGGGGGGACAAGGGGCAACGCTGCAGAAAAGTCTATAATAAAAAGGTCAACATCTCCTATTTTCCTGTACAGTGTCGGCAGTCTGTAATGCCTTTTTAGAATGAATGACAACGGATTCTATCTTCTTTTTTTTTATAAATGAATCTCTTATTTTGTATTCCAACTTTGATGAGCACAGGTCTCGGAGCCAATCTGAACGAGCTATTCTCACTTTATCAGTGCGGCTGCTGAAATGACTTTGATTGTATTGTTGCAAAATAGCAGTAATTTCAACATTAACTTGTAGACACCCTGTGCTCTCAAGAACAAAGAGAAAAAGCAGTGAACTGAAAGGCATGAATGAAATGAGGGAAGTCCATAACTACTTAGAAATTTAGGGCTAGATTCTCAGCAGGGTAAATCTGCATATTGCTACAGGAATAGGAAGGAGTGTTTTGGCTGTAAATGAGCAACTCATTCCAACCAGTTGAGCATCTGGTCTTTGGCTACAACATTGCTTGTGGGCAGGGGGCTCTGGGTTATTACTTAAGGCATTTAAAACATAAACCAAGGCTTGAAAAGCAATTTCAGGGATGGTCTTGCTGCAGTATAGCCCATTCACTATTTTTCCCAACAATGTAAAGAAGCATGCTAACTTTCAAAGGCTGTATTTTTCTAAAGTGCTTCACATTCCAAACATTTATGAAGCCAAGTTGCCATTCAAGTCCAGCACTGTCCAAAATATACAGACTGTAGCACCTGGTGAAAACCAAAGGCAAACTGTGTACTAATCCACTGCAGTACTATATTTCTTTTCTCAGAGCTGTAGAGGAGACTTTTCTTTTTAAGCAAGCCTTTCTAGTTTATTATTGAGTAGACAAATTATGAAACCTCCATCACATGTGTTTTTGGCATTTCCAGAAAATCCCACGTGTGATCTCCAACTTTGAAGGCTCAAATCTCCATCCAAATATAAGCTCTCTGAAGCTCACATGAGTGCTCAGCTTTGTGCTGTGGGGTAAAAATAAATTCAAGAAAGCAGGAAGACCCACAACCTCCTCTTCTCCATGTACACCATTTCATGTCTGCTGAAACGCTCAGGGAGATTTTGCTTGAAGAAGCAGAGATTTTGAACACATGTGATGGGCTCTTCAAGCGCACCAAAGGTTTTGCAGTTATTAGGTGTGGGGCAAACCTCCAAAACTTCCCGTCTGTGGCGTGGGGACCGTACTGTACCTGTTCGCATTCTCTTTTTTTAAAGGCAGATCTTGCAAGGCTTTGATATTTCTGGAGTGCAAACAATACTGCTCCAGCAGCAGCACTTTTGCCAGTCTAACTGTCTCAGCTTTGTTTAGAAACTGCCCAATATGTTAATTATCTTCTTACCTCTGTGGCATTATACTGTCAAACTGTACAACAGTCTTTAGAAAATAAAAGCTAACACCCTAAGCTGCTGTACCCGGCTCCCATAATATCTATTCACTGACAATGCCTGAGCTGTCAGATCAGAAGAAGCTTCATTGGAATAAAGGTGGGCAGATGTGTGATAATGAGACAGAAGCATACAGATGCTAATATAACTGTTCAGCAGAGCAGGCTCGTCTTCGTTAGGCAGACCCAGGTAGCAGCTGCAGACTGTCAGACGCTGGAATGCTGCTTTCTCTTGATTCTCATTTAAGATCGGCTTCGTTCGCTGTCTGTCAGTGAACTTTTCCCTCACAGGAGCCTGGACCCCTAGGTGATCAGTCACATTTCGACATAACTAGATGTCAAAAGAAGTTTAAGTTGTATGACGAACTGTGATGCATTCCCTGTGCTGGCTGGCAGCCTCAGCCCTCCAAGGCGTCTTGTTAATGATCCACCTGGAAACTCTAGAGTATTTCCTGTATTTTGTTTTCTTATTAAAATACCGGCTAAGCCTTTGTCAATAT
>NC_092532.1:7393968-7416468 GCF_037038585.1 Patagioenas fasciata
AATGATGTTTTATTATTTCAAATATCACAGTAAAAGAAGTGTTGGTAAATACTGTTTTTTTTTTTTTTTTTCCACGGGAAAAATTATGTTGCACATTGACAAATACTAAGATGTGAAAAGAAACCCGAGAGCATACAGGGAACTGAAAAAAATATATAAAAATTCAGGGTTCATTCATTCACTGGTTGGCTTGGCTGTCAAACATCTGCACTGATTTCACTGTGTAAATCCTGCAGTTTACAGCGGTACTGGAGTGCCCAAACACCTGGTGTACTGGTATCAGTCAGAGAGCCTTTTTTAGCTGCAAAGATTTATTACAGTTTTTAAATGAAAAAAAGCAGAAGCAAAATGCTTACATTATTTTTCGATGCAGATTTCTCAAATCTTGTTTTGTATGTGAATTGGTTTAAAGCCATTTGAATTATGTTTATTTAATCTAGGAATCTCTAGGCTAAATTTATCAAAGGAAATTAAAGTAACTCCCAGTTGCCAGTGCATGAAGGGATATGACGCTATCGTTATGCACAATTAAATTACAGTAATTTCTTACAGCCAGACTGGTGGGATACAGGTTGATAGTTTTAAACCTGCAACTTTAAGAGATTCAGAAAACCACAAAGATCATTCCGGCAGCATTTCTGTGCTGCTTGTCCTGTTTTGGAGTTTTCTGCCTTTTAAATATTGCTAATCAAGTCCACTCACTTTTTCCTGATTTTTTTTTTTTTAATTATTAGTTATTTTTTTTTCATTAAACCAGGCTTTCTCAAAAGTCCCCACCCCCAAGGCACCTGTATTACATTTTCACAGGGAAATTTATATTTGATTTTTAGCTAGAAGTGCAAGTAAATGTACGACATTCTCCCTTCATTCACAAGACAAAACAATCCAGCAGATTAGATTGGCACAATAAACAACTTCTGTCTTAAAAGACACCTCAGACTGAAAAAATCAGGACAGTTGCTGAATGTTAGAACTTGAACACAGGTGTGTGGAAAATCTGCCCTCAGCACACTTGACTCAAGGTAGTGCTGCTTGCCCATCGCTTTCCCCAGCACTAAATTTAGAGGGTAAAACTATATTTACGGTAAAGAATAAAATAAATAAAAAAACCCCACATTGAACCTTTTATGACACAATACAACACAAATCATCTAGTAAGATAAATAGATGACTTTGGAAATCATCACTTTTCTTACTGTCTTTGCAGAAACAGCAGGCACAACAGAGCTCAGAAAAGCTGGGATAAGGAAAACGTATGTAAAAAACTTCAACATGCTAACCATATATTAATTAAAAATTGTTACTTCAGCTTCATGAAGTACAGATCCTTTGGAATATAATAGCTACCAGAGAAATTGGTACAAAAATTACATGGAATTATAACTAATTATTGTATACAGAGGGTGTTTCACCTTATCAGATGGCATATTCACACACCCAGGAACTGATATAACACACAGTAAATACAGGAATCAAGATTCCATGCCACATGTTCCTTCTGTTATCATGTGTTTTGGATCTGAGGAACAGATCTATAGGGATCCTTTAATTACTACTGGTAATTGATTAGCAGATCGTAAACAATGGCAACTACTTAAATGCATTTTGCAAAACCTTCCCAAGTTCTGCTGTTTGTTTTTGTTTCACACTTGAACGATAACAAAACCTGTTAAGTGGTGTTGCAAAATTCACTAGCTTCAGATGGGTGGGCTGGGGTACAAAGTGCCAGGTTTTGATCTGTTTGCCATTCCAGAAGAGCGATGTCTTTCTTGAGAGACAGTGTCATGCTGGGCATCAAAACTTTACTGCCAAGAACTCAGTCAAAACCATTTTTTTAAATGAAAGTAAGGATTTAAAAAATTATATATATATATATATACACATACATAAATCTGGCTCCCTCTTGAAAATGTTCTAAGCAGTCTAAGTAGCAAAGAGAGGCGTGGGAAAAGGAGGAGTGAAATAAAACATTTTAATCAACTTTGCTATAAATAGAAGTAAAGAACCATTGAGGAACCAGTTGACATACTTTCACGCTGCACCCTAAGTCCTCTAGAGAACTTTCAAGATTGTGCCATCACATGTGGCGGTGCGAGCAAGCAGATGACTTTTTGTGCATTCTTTGCCTCGTGATGTTATTTCCATAAGAAAAAAGTGGAAGTTGAAACTGTGGCAACTTGCACCGACCCATGGGAATGCAAACATCTATCTCCTGATAACACAGGGAGATAATGCACGTCACCACCGCAGCCAGCACGAGGACACTTGTCCTCACTCATTCTCTATCCACTCGATCACATTCCTGGCCACACTTCCCTATCTGTCCTTTCAACACCCTCCAGACACTCCTCCCCTGAAGTGCACAACTCGCTTGTTCAAACAGAACCAGGCAGCACAATTACACTTTCCTTGTGGCAGCTGAACAAAACCCAAAAGCTACTTAAAAATGCTATTCTAGAAGGTCAGTTTTTCACACCCTGTTAGGGAAGCAGCCTTCCTTTTTCTTTCTGAGCAGTCTGGCTGTTGGCCTCCAGCTAGTCTGTCCTCCCACAAGGCAGAAACATGGAGTTACACTCAGTCTGAAATCTGGAAACCACCCAGAGAACAGCACATGTGCAAGATGCCCTGTTTGCCATCCATTATTCTATTGATAACTTCTCCATTCTTTTGAAACCATACTGCATCTTATTTGCCAAATTAGCCCAGTTTCTAACATTGCAAATAGCAGTAGAATGCTTATTTTTTTTTAATTCCTTGACATTTTTTCTGGACACAGCCTCACAGCAAAAATATTCCATTTAATGCTTTGAGTGGTGTTGTAGGGGAGCTGGAATAAATGCTGAAGAAAAGCAAATACCAACAAGAAAAACTCTGTTTTGTCTTCTGCCTGGCCCAAGAATGGAGGATGGGAGCAAGGGAGAGAGAAGTGGAACAACCCAAACTGAAAATATTTCATTTTGCAGAAGTGTATTATTTTGAAAATAATGACATTGACAGTCGAGGGAAAAACACTTTACGTATGCAATCTTCTTTTTTCAGAAAACACCTAGTAGGCTCTGATTGCACTGAATTCCTTATAATTCAACTAAAATCGTTTTAGATCAAATTTAATGCTGATACCAATTAACTTAGAGCATTTTGTATTGGTTCTATTCAACATTGACATTATAGCCACTGAAAATGTGTTACTCTTCAGGTGTTTACCAGCCAGGCTAAAGCAACTGGTATTGTCTGTTGGACTCCAGTGCAGGGAGAGCTTCTCCTGTATTGGACATCACCTAAAGTGAAGAGGGAATCATTTGTTTCTCCCTCAGATAATGTCCTCTGCCCCCTCTCTTGACACGATACCTTGAATTAAACCATTTTTCTGGCAATGAAGATCTCAACCTCGTGCCCGTTCGATCCATGAGGGTGGATTTCAAGGAATGTCGGGGGAATCTGGATTTCTCAGCTGGGCCACAGACTCTTTGCTTTCGGCTGCTGATTTTGTCTTCTTCTCAGGGTCTACTTACCAATGAAGTTCCAATAGGGATACAGAGTTCACATTTTTGACAACAATGTCACTAATCTTAAATCTTTTTAGTATAATTTTCCTTTGAAGAACCTCCCTCCCTCCCCTGCCAGCCTGCTACAATTTATCACTTGTGTTGTGGCTCCTAGGTAGCGTTGCACACAGCACAGTGAATTACTCTGATATTCATCTCAAGAGACAAGCAAGATGATTTGTTACTTACCTGGTACCAGAATGGATGAAAACCATGAGGAATAGGATACACATTTTAACTGGGAAAAAAAAAAAAAAAAACACAACTTAGAAAGAAGTAATTATTTCAGTTAAACCTTAATCAGATGTGCTGTTGTGGCACATGCCAAATTCCTGGAAAAGCAAGAAAAACAACCCCCACAGTCTATAGGAAGAAACATCTTCACAGATATGAATACCCTTTTTAGAGCACATTTTGGCGGTGCGGTTCAAAACACTGTGCTTTTCTGATATACAATTGAATACAGTGACCAATTTTCACAACACAAATTATGCTATCAATTTACAGTCACTGCTCTAAGAAAGGTATTTTCCTTGCACACCAGCTATAAAAGTTAAGTCACCTAAATTACACAGATTGATCTGCCTGTGGTAGAAATTGCAATTTAAGCCTTATTTATCTGAGACTATGCTGTTGCACCTGTTCTAACCTCTAGACAAATTACTACGTAATCCGGTGTCTGCTAATAAGGCATTCACAGACTCTAAAACTGGAAATATAACCCCTTTTGCTTAAAATCCCTCAGACCAATCAACCCTTAGAAAACACTCCTGGAAAACAGCTCTTCTACATAACTCAAAGGTCAGCAAGCTGGAGGGAGAACATATATTGTGTTTAAGGGGAGTAAAAGAAGAGAAACCTTTAACTAAATAATAACAAATGAAGAATACTAGTTGATCCAGTCTGCAGAGACATAACAAAGGATGAAGGATAGATGTATTTTGGGGGGCTGATGGTAGAATACTCCCTTTTTATTTGTAGCTGGTGCCTAGTTTGAGAACTTTGAGAGCAGCCTGCAAGCAAAGCGCACCCTGAAGAGAACAAGAGATCAAGAACCTGCTTTGTGCTCTTACAGTAAGTTCCCTGACGGTTTTCAGACATTGCCTTGGTAGCACACATTTCAGTAATCCAAATCTAAAGGTAAAACCCAAGAATAACTTTGGAATGGCTCATATACAAATTCAAAACGCTGCAAAATCCAAGGGTGATCACTTTTGCCGTCAGGGTTTTTGTCAAGAAGATTCCTCAGTGTGGGGGAAACAGGAATTTAATTTCTCTAAGTTCCATTGGTTGTTTCCATTAAGCCAGCTTGCTGGACACCTCCTGGTTAAGTCTCAGGTTGAAGCACAACCGGGGAAGAGCTTGGCTGCCAGAGCACACCTCTCAACAGACACTCTGGACACATACAGTGAGTATACGCATTTCCAGAATATGAGACCTCCTGGCCTGGAGGCCATGGTCAGCAGGAGGGGGTGACAAAGCAGGAGCCTGTGGTGCATGACAGCAGTCAGGGTGAATTAACAATTGCTCGCTCTATTCACAAAGAGAAAAGAATGGAGCCATTCAAGAGCCAATCCATCTGTCCCTGGGAGGGTTCACAAGAGTGTCACAGAAACCTCACGGTCAACAGTCTCCAAGTGCTGGCACACAGGAATTCAGCACCATCAGCACAGACACTTGCTGTTTGATCCACTGGCAAAAGCTCTGCTGTCAGGGTGCTGTTTCCACGGCCTGTGTGCTTCCAGGCTGAAGAGGACTTGAATCTCCTTGAGGGCTGAAGGTCTCCACAAGCACTACCTTTGCCAAAAAGCAATGGGGGAAACAAGAGGCAAGTCAAGACTCTTGCCATTATCATCACAAAGTGAGGGTTTCTTGGACATGAAGAAAACAACTGCTTATTTAACAGTTGACCAGTTACCATATTTCCACACCAAAGGCACTAACAACATAGCTAAGGAAACACCATTAGAACATCATCAGGAATGTAACCAATGCCTTCTTTAAGTCTTTAGACGAACCTGCCTGTGTTCACAAACTGTCTAGCAGGTCTATGAATTAAGACAGTGAAACATAAGCCAGCTCAGTACATCTTACGTCTGCATTAGTTGAGATGACTGGGACAACTCTCAACATACGAATCACAAGTAACTGCATGCAGCGATGTCTGCCCATATTTGCAGAATGTGGGACAGACTTTGTGGAGCTTGATCTACCTCGGGCATCTCAACAGATGCTAAGTGACATGCTAGAGATAACACATCAACTGTCAACATGGCTACGTCAGTGCTCACCAGGGCTCAGAAGAGAGGAAGACAGGATTATGAATATCTCTAGAGTTGCTGGGAGTAGTGACCTCATTTTAGCACCCAAAGGAGTGTTACCACCATTTTTTCACCTTTCCCACCCTAATTTAAGAGAAACCAAGTTTAAAAAGCCTAGAAGAATGCAACACACCCCTGACCTCCTTCTACAGGAATAATTTTGAAGTGTCCAGGAGAATCTATGCCACTCCCTGAGTGGAAGCCAGCAGGTACTCTTCATAGCCCGTATGCATATTCAGAGAGCCCCGAATGAAGTCCAAGCCCAAGGAATTCTGGGCATGCACTTATTTCTCCAAAGCAGATTTAATATTGTTCACCATGTAGGAAATGCAACCTTATTTTTCTACTAGCCTCTCTAGTTCCTAGCGTAACTTCTGAGCATGAGGTCATAAGCCTGGGGAAAGATGATGAAAAACCTTCTTTGGTTCCTCTTAGGTCATGTATCTCGATTTTTTAAATTTTTATCTTATAACTGCTGCCAATGAATTATGATAATACAGATTAAGAGGGTCAGTTAGGGGTTATTGTGCCGCTAACTGAGAAAATAGTGGTGTATCAGACCATAGAATATATATGAAACAATAGTCTTCTTCCATCTGAAATCTCTACAGATTCAGTATTCTCCTAGAGTATTCTCTTCTCTTTACTCCTACAAGAAATGAAATCCAACGTCTCCAACTAAGTTGAAATTGTTATAGACCATCTTCAGTCTAAAACAAAATAGACTATACTAAGTAGTCCCACTTTTCTTAAAAAAAAATACATATGACAAACCCAAGGCTCACGCCTTGCCTTTTCTTTTTTCGCTCCAAGATTTGCTTACTAGTGCTGGCAAGATATGTAGAGAAGAGAACTAAAAACTTCAAAGTATGATCCTGAATACTAGCAGCACATTGCAGTTAGTCCTCCCATAGGTTTTCTGGGAACTTTTCCCTTCCTTCATATTTCCAGCAAACCAGCTGGTTTAGCAGGAGCAGCTGATCCGTTCAGTCAAAATGTCTCTCCAAATCTGAGGAGGTCAAAGCCCAGACATTTTCCAGCTATTCACACACAGTCCTACTGTGTGGGATCGTAAATCCATATTAAGGAATGTTTTTGTGTGAGGGTTCCTGTTGTGGGTTTAAGAGCATCTGAGAAGGGTGGTTGTACTGCAAGAGCTTCTTGTGGAGCACCACGATGGAGTTGCAAAGATACACAGACCACGTGCTACGGTACTATGGTAAAACATCTTTTTTCTAGCTCTTTTTTTAGTCAATAAGGCAAGGCAAGTACAAGGCTGATGCAAGAGTAACTCATCACCAAGAGGAATATTTAAAACTCACTTTCACAAAGGATGAGATTTCAGATGGGATGGAATAAACATTGCCAAGGACACTAAATTCCAGCTGCTTACCCCAAACTGGCCGCTGCAGCTCTTGAGTATGTCTCACATTTTTCACCATTAAATGGAAAGAGCTAATAAAAAAAATACCAATAATCAGAACATAAAAGTGTATAACGAACATAAAATAACACATTTTTCTTTCTTAATGTTTCAGCTGTCTGAAGAATAGTTTTCTGGTGTAGAAGAGATAACTATATATCTTCTGATTTTATTGGCTGCAGATTAACACTAATTATCATAAAAAATTACTACCACTAATAAAAATTCTATTATAAGTTACTTATAGTAATCTCTAGGGTACTATACTTAGCTTAGAAAAGATCGTAATTACACTGCATTACAGGGAGAATTTGTTTCCTGAAGCAGCTTTAGCACTGTCTGTTTCTTTTAACACTTTAAAGTTGTTGGTTTTCTTTTTTTGTTTTCCTCTTTCCCTTTTCAGGTCAAGTGTTGCCTGTTATTTTCACTGTGCAGGATGTGATTTTATCCCAGAATAATGATCCATCTCTGTTGCAAGTGACGCAAATGAAGTTTTAAAATCACAAATATCTGGGTGGGTTTCACCTCCCGAGGGGGTTAGCGCGTCTCAATGGAAGGATGCATAAAAGGGAAGACCGAACACTCTCCGCCCAAAGGGAAACACATTCTGTATAAAATTGCTGGAAGCTAGTGGGTGTTCACAAAAAATACAATGTTCGGATTTTATTTGACAAGACAACAATTGTTATTTTCCCTTTTAGATACTTTGCGTTTTACCATCTGTGAGGTTGATGACTCTTAAATGACCTTAAATCATACTGCTGGTAATGGCAGCAGTTACAGGCAAATGTGGAATTGTGTGCACTACCTGCATTGGACTGAACATCAAATGAAACAGCTTTACTTTGATAGCTGACACTGTAGTAAATAACCTCAAAGTCCAACTAATTAAAATAAAATTGAAACAGTGGCCATTTCTTTTAGAAAGGGTGTCAATGCTTTAATAGCAGGGCTAATCAACATCTTAATGAACAGACATATAAAATGAAATAGCCCATTTGAGTTGCTCTAAAATAGACAACTTATTTATGCAAAGACTAGTGGCATATTAATTGCTAACACTAAGGAAAAAATACGCCTTTGAGCTTTACAGCTTCCTTTGCAGCAAAGGATTTGAGAACTAAATTGTGAAAAAAGCGTATTACAGTAGTTAATTTTATCATAGACATGAACCAGAGGCACAAGCGAATGTGGGAAAGTTTTGTGGTGTGTTTTGGTTTTCTAGTTATTTTTTTTTTAAAAAATGAGATTAATTAATCAAAGTAGCCTCATGATATTCCTATTCCATTTAAAGTTAAGCTCTCAGGGTTTAGTCCTGGGAGACACTGGCCACACTGGCTGTGATCCAATAAAACAGTTAATTACATGTGTCATCCCACTGAGAGCAACTGGAGCTTGTGTCCATGCTCTTCAGTTTTGGAGGGCTCTGCTCAGGACCCTGCAGGACTGAACCTCCTCCCTGATCCTAAAACGTGCCCGTGGACTCAGAACCGACCCAGGCAAACAACCAAAGGGCTACTCATTTGAGTAAGCATTTCCAGGATCAGGTCCCAAATGACTCATCTCCTCCAATTAGTCTGCTTCAGGTTCTATCTTAAAATAGCTTTCATTTACTAACATGTGCGAGAAAGGAGCGGCAGGGAGGAATTACGTTTCCTTCCCTAATTACTTTACTTTTGTTGACATCTTGGAATAAGTTTTTACTTTCAGAGGAGAAGACTTGATTTACACTACAGAAAGAGCACGGCAAGCATGAGAAAATTATTTGCCCTTCCTCCTGCCAGGCATCCATTTCCTTTTCACTGTTGCTAACAATGCGCTAACTATTTATGCATTTGTCAAAGGATCCCAACATAAGAAAACTATATTTAAATCACCTCACTACAAAGTGAAAACACAAGGTAATGATTCAGACTCTATTTAAGTAATAATAATATTTGTACAGACTGCCTGGCAAGCGTGCTGGTAGGTGGCAGGAGCTCGGTACAGTCCTGAAGGGTCAGCAGTAACAAGAAATCTGAAATAGCATTTAATTTTCTTCTTTAAAAAATAGCTCTTAATTTAACACCCTGAAGTATGCACAAGAATGTGTCATTTCCCCTGATTAAAGCCTGATTTCACTGCATTTTTCAATGAAGCTGAAAACGAGGCAGCTTTATTTGCAGAAGGAGATTCAGGGGGCCTTGCAAGCGCCCAAGACAGAAATTTATTTGTCTACATGCAATGAGTTACTTTGCTTATTTTGCAGGCTTCCACCCTCAATCATTGGCTAGAACTAACTGGAAGCCAGGCTGCCCAGCCCAGTGCTGAGGACGGGAGGAGGTGGAAGCAAACTGGGGCGCATCGGCACGGTAGCGAGGTGACGTGCTGTGTGGCTCCACAAACCACATAAATCCCACTGCTGTCAGCCCTCCGCTTCTCATGAGCTATGGATTGGCATAACCTCACCTTCAAAAATTTAGAAATTAAATATTTTAACGATTTATATAAAGCCCACTCATATAATAGAGTCGACGTGTCTTATGCAAACCACAGTATCTTTCACTGGATTCTTGAGAGGTTGGACCAAAACACTGATGCTTACGTGCCCCTCGTTTTGGCCACTGAACAAAGCATTTTGTACTCAATTTAAGGACAGATTTGCAAACTGTTTAGGAAGGCTGATTGGTAGAAAGAAAGAGTCACTTCTACCTGCCTCCTCAAGCACCACTCACCTTTTGTTTTCAAACTGGATGACTTGAAACAGTCGGAAGTACATGTTGTACCCCTAGGTTGTCTGAAAGTCTGACCCTCTAAAATCCAGATTTTTTGCAGCAGATGAGAACTGCAGATAAAAATGCAGACCTGCCAAACTCCTCCCCATCTCACTGAGAACTGTAAAACCAACAAAATAAGCACACTGAACCACATAAACACATCTAAATGACAGCACTAACAGCAGAGCACTATTTTGTTAGCTCCTGTTCACATGTCCTGTTCTATTTCTGTTTTCTATGCTGCAATTATTTAGATTACCTTTTTCCATGTTCCTTATGATGTTCAATTTTCTTTCATAAGGTACAAGGGGCTCAGGACACTATAATTCTTCAGGACACTGTAATTCTTCAGCTAAATAATGGCAACATGTTAATACTGGTGGGCAAGAAATGTAATAGAGGCCAGAATAGCTTTATTAGCTATCAAATCTGAGCTCAAGAATGAATTAATACTTTTCCTTTCTTGGTACAAACACTCAAAGCCTTCAGTATCTTATGGGGTTTAAACAGTAACTGGAAGACTATGAACTAGCAGTGATTCTATTAAAGCTTTGCCCCAAAGGAAAATTAAGACTTATTCTCTTCCTCTTGTTGGGGAATGAAGCACTTCAATACCATGTGTATTTTTCACTTAATGCATATATCAATATGCTTTTAAAAGCATTATTTCTAGCAGGAAAAGCTGTGCCTGGGCAAGATCATTCTGATTAGGTACATACAGCTTATCCAAAAGTTTGTAACCCTGGTACATACCTGGGTACTGGTAGGAAAGTTACAGAGTGAAATGCTTTATCTTTTCACCTGACCAAAGAGAAGCAGCAAATGAAACACAAGGATAATTCAAAACGCCATTCATTTTCCATCAGATCAAATAGAACATGACCAATGCAATAGTCTGCAATAAACAAACTAATATGGAAGAAGCAGGGAGAGAACTATTTTTCTTGTTCTCTCAGGAAAAAAAAAAAAAGACACATATATCAAAATCCTCAAATGCTAAAAATATCTTATTGAGGTAGGTACTGACTCTTTAACGGAATATTAATAACTTCAACTTATTTTAGCTTCCTCTAAGCATTTTGCAGTACAATGCTATTCATGTGATGTGAAAACCTACCCTGTTAAAGAAAAATTACACAAGGATTTTACATCACCAGGTTTTTTTACCTGCAGTAAATCACTGTGATATCAACAGAAATCCTGACAAAAAGAAATCCCAACCCTCCAACACAATGCTTAATTTCAAAATACAGCCTGCCTGTAAACTTATTCTTACTTCAATCCAGTTATGACATTAAAACGTTGTGCAGCGTATTTCTAAATTTTTAAATGTGAATTTCCCCAAATCATTACTTGACATGTTAGAGGAAGAGAAACACAGGAGCGATTCCCTCTGGAGCCGCCCTGGTGCCCAGGGAAGAGTCTGACCTGCCGCAGCGGAGCGGAGCTGCACATCTGGCTGTGAACTCCTGCAGAACATCTCCTATCGCTCGCTTCTCCTTTGGATGCAATTTTATTAACTTCAGAACAAATCTGTAGAAATCTAGCTAGGCTAACAACACCAACAGGGCCTTTGTTTTGATTGCTGATTGAAAGATATTATATCTGATTCTGATGCGAATGAATTTACATTGATCCGCTGTTACGCATGGTAATTGGAGGCAAGGTGGGACCATTCCCAGCTTTGCTGGGGCTGAGATCCTCCCAGTTGCTTTCTACATAATGCAAAACAAATACATTAGCTTGTAAGAAGTGGAATGTTTTCCCAAGGCCTCTTTCCCATATTGTTAATTAACTGAAAACTCATTAGTTTTCAAGGGGCTTCCTCAGCAAGTTGGGAGTCACGTCCCATGTCACGCCGTATAGAACCCCCCAGATTTACTCTGTGAGCATGTGCCACTTGCTTCCGAACACCCGCCTTCATGCCTAGCTTAGGCTTCATTCAAGTTTTGCACCCTCCAGCTTTGTTCACTTCTCACCAATTCTTGTCTTAAATGGTCCAAGCAAAGATCTCAAACTTTTTTTACCTTGTAACCTGTCACTGTGATAAAAAAAACTAAAGCCTTTTCCAACATTCAAGGAAGAGACAAGACTTGTTTAGTTTTCCCTGGCAGCTACTTCTGCTTTGCAAACCCCATTCAAATGCAGACAGTTACTTTTGAAGACTGAGAGTAGGTGTTAAATTGAGATTATGGTAAACAGCAGATTTCTTTGGTTGGTGAAGAAATTATTTCATGAAGACACAAGAGAATTAAGCAGAGTTTCATGTCACTTACTGTATGTGTTGATCAGAGAGTGAATGATGAGTTTCTTGCTGTGGACAGCTGCTCTGTGGAATACTGTGCTGGCTTCAGCTGGAAAAAAAATAATCATGCTTTAAAATGGAAAAAAAAACCACCCCAAACTTCTTAGCCCTTTTGTGCAAAAGATAAACAGATCTTTCTTGCCAGATTTATTATTCTATTTACATGCTGCCTGAATGTGTCTAAAAACAGTTTGAAATTTTTTCTTCTGTATCTCATTTCACTATCACTGTGACAGCTTGCTCCTGTCAAAGAGAAAAGACCGTCTTTCTCTTTATTATATTCACCAATGCCGAGATCTAGGACTTTCTTAGTCTGACGGGAATGCTACTTTGGTTGATAAGGTCTATATCATTCTAGCTGTGTTGGGTACCAAGTTACAAGTATGCACAAGAGATTTTAAACATTACCTCTATAGTGTAAAAGAGCAAGCAGGTGTTCTCCACAATGTTTTGTTTGGTATTGTTAATTAGCATTAGCAATTATAGCTTCTGCATGCTACTTGGTAGTTATACTTCGTAGACAAAAAGGCAAACGCTACAGATCAGATTTCCATGTCTACATTAAAAAAAAAAAAAAGAAAATGGAAGAAGGGTCGAACTTTCCTGAAAACGGCTGACATTCTGGTGGGGGTCCACCTCCTCCTGGTGAGCTGGAACTAAACTTCTGCCAGGCAGACAATGTGTAGCTTGGGAGCAGAAGAGCACATGGCCTCTCAGAGACGCCAACGGACAAGTGGGATAGGAGCCTGAAATTTTCTCCTCTTTGACCACAAATACGAAACCGTCCATGTTTCTCCTCTCCAAAGCAGGGGTTGGATGGCCAGTGCTGTGCAGCCATCGACTCCCTCTGTTGGCTGCATCTCCGTCCTTCATCTCGCGGCTTTCAGATGGCATGCACACGCTATTCCGAGCGGCACAGACTGTCAGCTGCTTATCTGGTGTATGATGTGACGAGTGAAGTGCCACATGGTTGAACACCAGGAAACATATTGCTCGCTTTCACTATCAATGACCTAGAGGGAAGAATATGCGAGAGAGGAAATTTGTGGTGATAAAGAGGGGCTGGGACTGGGAAGCAGGTCTAAACAATGAAAGAGCTTGACAAAGAAAGTGATTGCAAACTTCAAAGATTAAATGCTTGGCCTATACAAAATAGGATGCTGCCTATTTAACTTGAATAAAATACGAATAGACAAGGCTAGTGCAGCAACGTGATCAGAAAGTAGAATATGAAGTTCTAACGGGAGTTAAAAAGCTGACATTTACAGAAGTGAATATCTTTCTACTTGTCAAAACTCTTAGCAAACCCTGTGCTTTCTCCTAGGTTTTCTGCATCATTATGCACATGATGTCACTTCTAATAATGAAGTTCAAGCCAGTTTCCAGCCCTGGGCACACAGAGTACACGTGTAGAAAGATGACTTCTGCAGGACCACGTGTCCTCATTGCAAGTCAACCAGCATCTGAGCTCAGCCTCAGTTCCACAAGGCGAGAAACAGCTTTGAGTGCACACAACCAGCCTTGAGTATAGGTACAAGGGAAATTAATGAAGGAAAGACCCCCTTCTGTGCCCTAAATTGCTAATTTCAATGCACCCACTGCATTATGGCTGTTTGAGAGCCCCCAGCCCAGTGGCATTGCTAATGCTACTCTTGCTATTAGGATCAAATAATATTAATAACAGGACTTAAATTTATGTCATCTTGGAACCCTTGTATTTCTATTCTGCATGGAGCCACTTACCTTATAGAGTAAATACCGCTGAAAAACATACAGGTGTTCAGGAACATCTCGTCCAACCCAGAATCATCCAGCCATTTTACCGGGGAAAACAGGTCAAGGAGGGGAATTTAGGTTGAAATCAGAAGAATATGACCCTTACTCTGTAGAAAAGCTTTTTGTCCTACATAATCAAAAGTGCTAGCAGAACATCATATTCAAATGCAGGAGACACTTGGGCTTTCTATTATCCTCTGCTATGTAGTTATTAAGTAGACATATTATCATAGAGCTATGCTCTCAAATCTATTAAAGGGGCTTCATCTAAAACTTGGAACCCACCAGGAGATTAGGTTATCTGAACCTATATCATGCACTGAATTTCTTCTCTGTAGTCAGGATTCAGAACAGAGGTTTAATTTTAAGGGAAATCAAATTAACCTATACTCAAAACTAACTGCTCTCTGATGCACTTTACTGATTTGGGTTTGAATCAAATTTCAATGCGTTTCTGAATAGTGGCTATTGCTATTGAGAAGTGTACTTTAAGACGATTCCGATTTAGCACAAACAGGTTAAGTCCATTTTCAAGAATTTTCTTGCTACTGAAATTCTTTACTACTATTTAAAATAGTAGTGCCACATTTATTTCCTTATACTGAAAAAAATAAGTATAAGGTGATTAAACCAAAGGAAGATAAGCATCTTCCTTTGTTAGTAATGTGGTTTCGTTTGTCCCACAGTACCATCCTTTTTCTTTGTTAAAATGGTATCTTCTAGGCATGTATCTTGGCATATTAATAAAAAATACATTGGAGGTTGAGGCTGATTAAAACTGAAAGTAAGCCTTGATCTGGCATGTTATTTTGATTGGGTTTTCAAAGTTCACATAGATCTAGTTCCAACTCATGTTATGCATGGTATATATCTTCTTGGTTGAACAATTACATTATTCTAAACAATTATATTGTTATGATACACATAATGCATGGCTCCTGAGCATTAAGTTCTTTAATGATGGCAGACTGTAAAGTGGTGCAGTTCACTTTTAAAAGGTCATGTATCTTTTTTCAGTAGATTAACATTTTATCTTTTAATGGTGTTAAGAAAAGGTCAAAGATTCTAACAGATGGAATATGGAAAGCTTCTATTGAAGAAGATCAATGTGTAAAGCATCAATCTAAGTCCAGAAACACAGCCATTTAATGACTGTTGTTCTTGTTTTATTTTAAATTACCTCTGTCTGACTGTTTGAATGCTAAAATTACATTTTCATATTTAAAAGAAATGGACCGTCAAAATCTGACACAGATATCTATGTTTGTATTGTATTTTCAAGAATAATTCTTAATTGTACAAAACAAGAAAAGTTCCCTAAATAATTAGCTTACCCTTAGGCTAATGGCCTGTCACTTTGACATCCAAATGAACGCAGCAGAATGATCCCCAACAGCAACACGGAAGATAATTTTATATTGGTTTAACTGAGTAAGTTTGCAACCATTTAAATGGATATACGCTCTGAAGTCAAGTCTCTTCTGCGTAACGTGCTGTTGATATTTTAATATAGGTGGTATTAAACTTATGATGATATTTTCCAAGAAGGACATATTTAGGTACTAGATCTTTCAGAGAGTATTCTATTATCATTTTTGGACCAGATTCTGTTAGAGAATAAAGTCTAAGCGTTTCAGTTGTTCCAGTGACTTCAGAACTCAAGGGAAGAAAGTGCAATGTGTTTGCAGGAGACTGTAAGCTCCTCTGTCTACTTTTATAAAATAACTAGTATGACAGAGTAACATGATTGGTTTTCTGTGTGCTAAAGTAAATACAAATATAAGAAATAACAGTAGGGGGTCAAGCTGCTTTGTAGAAATTCATCAGACAGCTTCTAGAGATTGGTAAGCTTATGTGTCTGCAGTGTATATGTGCATTTTTCAAATTTACTTGTATTTCAAGTTCCTATTATCCCCTTGAGCCAGACCTGCTCCCAACAAAAGGGTTCCAACAAGGTAAAACTCTAGTGGAATTAGGGATTCTCCTCAGGGTCCTTGGACAGAACTGCTGTTCAGCAAGAGGAAGTGAATTTGCACTGAATTCTCCATCTTGGCTCACGCATTCCTACATTTTAGGAGCAAATACACTCTGCAGATACGATTCTTTGATTGCTACACATGAGAATAAAATGGCAAGCATTGGGAGGCAGCTGGCTCTTGCGGCCAGTGTTCTTTCTCAGGTAAATGCATAACAATATCTTGATAAACTACTAAACAAGCTAAACCAGATTCAGAGTTTACAAGGATATCTGTATTTTTAGAAAAATTGCTAAGCAATATTAACTGGATATATTTAAGCATAATCCATCCACATACACAAATCAATAAAATATTTGTTGCTCAGGCCACAATAGCTAAAGGATTAAAAGACAAGTTCAAAGAATTGCCTGATATTTTGTAGTTTAGCCTCATGATAGGAGGAAACTTAAAAACTTCCAGTTTCTATTATAAGGCAAGTCAAGGCCACTTTTTAAATGTTTTTCAAGGACTTTTCATAAATCCCATGCTGCACAGAGTTAGTTGTCTCTATGTGCTGGGACCTAGAAGGTAAATTGTCCTTTACATGGATATAAGGATCCATATAGTTGCCTCCTATACATCTTTTTCACTCCATGTAGGTAGGACAGAGAGTTCTGACCCTTCCAGTGTGAGGAAATCACCCCATTTCTCACAACTGACAAGAGAAACTGAAGTTTTCCTCAGAACAAAGAGTAGGTTCAAAACGGACTGTGTAAAGTATGAAGTTTTGCTTTTATTTATAGATATTTACTTTCGAATTGAACTGCATATACCAATGGTTGTAAGTGCTATCAGCTTCACCATTAGTTAAGACTGTTCTAAAGCAAAACCTCATTCAAGTTCCCAGGTGAAGAACAGGCACATCCTGAGGCCAATACAAGTTAACTTTTTGGACTAGTGGAAGCAGAAAATTCCCAAACTGCTAAGAGAAGCTGCTCCTTCTCTTCTCAGTGCTAAGGATGTTTCAGTAAAGGGGCTGGTGTTCATTTCAAATACCACAGCGTGGTTTGACAGCCACTGTCTTTTGGGTAGGACAGTCTTTGGGAATTCAGTAACCATAAATTCTATTTCAACATTTACTCCTTCAAACACCCACAGTAAAGTTTTGAACTAACTAAACCAGCTGCCAGATTTCCATCAACTTCAGTTCTACTGGATCTGAAACAGAGCCTCACAAACATCTCCGAAAAGGGGACAATTTCAGCACAAAAAGACAATGGAAGCAAGCAGCAGATGCTGCTGGCTGATTATCTAGTAGCAATTAGGAACTTCAGAGGTTTGCTTAAAATTCTCATCTCAGTAGGTGAAATATTCAAGCAAATCCTTGTGTTTCTTTACTTGCTGTAACCACTGCATTTTTAAAACAGAACATAAACCCAGGTCATCCCAAGTGTCGCCTTGAACCAGAGGAAGACACAACTTCTCACTCTGGGTTACACAAGCTCAAGCAACAAAGCCAGACACTGCAAACCTGCTAAAACCAACACTCATTCTAGCTAGCTGGACCATACAAGAAACGGGCTCAATGCTTTATTCTAAAATTCGCGGTAACCAACGAAAAAGCCGTAATATTTTCCCACTACCTTCGGATAGTCGGAGATGATGTAAACTCAAGAGACAAGTTTATGAATCCAGAATGCCACAAAATTACTTCTCCAGCCACAAACTCTGTAAGTCACTGCAGGTAAAATATAAGTATGGAAAAGTATAAAGTATTGATTTACTCTGTTTCAAATTACTATTTCACTGTGGTGTTTCCACAGGTGGTATAGGATCTGAGAGACCAGGATGTTTCCTTTCCGTGGCTACTCAGTAGCAGTAGAGGCTAAAATATATTCCTGTAAACAGCGCTAGCGTGCTGGCATTCTCCCCGAATTTGCACAAAAGTAAACACACAGGAACCTGAAAAAAGAGTATTAACGTATACAGATTAAATGGACTCCAACCTGCTTTCTCTCCTGTGTCTTTGCTCTGCAGAGCTGGCAAGAGCAGCAGCAGTAAATACTCAGGTTTTGTCACTTGAGTCAGCACATATAATTCTTCATGCACGTAGGAACTAGCTCTGCTGCAGAAGAAAATACCATTTTCACAATAACTTTTCACAGTGGAACTGTGCCTTAAATCAAACAAGCAAGAACTGAGTCAGCTCAGTGGCAGAGCAACAACAATTTGATCTGCTACGTGGCAAGCTTTGGTTTGGAGATACTGAACAATTCTTCATCCCGGGCCCCGGGCTTGTAAGTATGACAGAAGATGATGCAATGTGTTCTGACTGGGAGAAAAGGAAGAGTCATACCTCTCTTGAGAAACCCTTTGTGCAGAAAAATTTATTGTGTGCCCCCAGGTGCAAAGGCTATGGATGAAATGCAACTCAATAAAGACAAGCCAAGGTGTTTCCAGAGAGCTAATGAACATTTTTGTATTTGCACTTAGTCAGATAAAGCAGTGGTTTCCAGTTGAGCAAGGAGACAGCAACCATGTGAGTATGATTGCTACATGATAACAAATGCTCCCAGAGTTGTTTTAAGCCCCATGTGTTGTTTTTGTTTGGTAAAAAGATAATCTTATTAATCAAATCTAATCAGTACTCCCACCTTTATGCTTCCCTTCTTTAGTTTTTTTAATGTCCTTTTTGAGAGAAGCTCTATTTCTTCTATGAGGGTCACCCTGCCTTTTAAGCAGAGTAAGAGTTTTATAATTTCTACATCTGCAGAGCATAGTCCTGCATACTCTTCCCATTCTATAAAATGTTAAGAAAGTCCATTGAGATGTGCAGTGATTTTATAATTTATGTGTTCTGTTTGATTTCTGTGTTCAAGTGCAGCTGACGAGATACATAAAAGAAATGGCTAACATCTTACTGCCTGCAGACAGAACATCAACATGAGCACCAGGAATTCGTAACACCTATGGAAAGAAAGAAGTGTTGCATATATGCAATGACACATGAGAGAATATTTTCAAGGAATGCCCTTTACAGCACCGAGTCAAGCTTCTGAAAGGATTATTCATTATAAACCATGCTGGCTTGATAATGAATTCTGATAGAGCACATGATGTTAATTCGGCTGTTCCTTTCTCTTTTACTTTTGGATTAAAAAAAATAGATATTTTTTTTTTTAGCTTCTGAGTACTTCTGTGATCTGATTTCTTACACCCTGCAGGGGACAGCATTGGGTAAAGAAAAGTAGAAATCATATGATAAAGAAGCATTTGCTTTCAATTATCAAATTATAATTTGCTAATTGAGATACAAAAAAGTTGTGTTTTTTTTTTTCTCAATATTTTTTTTTTGTTTTAGGTTGGCACAAATCCTCTCTCTCTCTTCACCCTTAAACTCTTCTGAATTATTAATCAAAATTATTTTGGTTACATAGTTCATTCCGCTATCAGTAGTGAGAACGATTTCCAACAATTTGTTGTTGTCAGCGCTACTAAGGAAGAAGAAACCCTGCATAGTATTGCTATAACTTAGGACTTTCTTCTCACAGCAGGCTGTGTAACACTGTTTTTCAGCACCCTCTGTGGTGTCAACATCGGTATCAGTTTGCAAGGGAAAAAAAATTGCTTTTATACTATTGTCCTTTCATGAAAATATATATGTGTGCGGACACAGACAATCCCATCAATATTGTCTGTAAATGTGCATGTAAACGCAAGTCGAAGTGTTTGCTTTTGTTTCCCTCAGCCATTGTTGCAAAAATAAGGGTGTTTTCTCCCTCACAAATAAACCGGCATTTAAAAGCAATACTGCAAAAGGTAGATGGTAGCCTTGTTTATTTTGGACAGATGCAAAGAAGTATCTCTGAACTTCTGCCAGTGATCAAAGGAACTGATGATGTAGAACAGATTCATGGGCCATGTCCTATCAGCCTGCACTTTACCCGTCATCCATCATCCAAACCCTAAGCCTGTTTCTGAGTGATGATTGCACCCTAAACACATAAAATTAATCACCACTCCAGCCTGGCCAGGTGTCTTGCCTCCAGAAATTATCTCATTGCAGCAAAAGAACTGCTCGAATCTGATATCTGTACTGTAATTTAATTTAAAGAATTCTGCATAGTAACACTAAGATTGATTTACATATCTGAAAAGTTTCTAGTTTCACAAAGCCAATATAAATTCTTGGAGAAATATGTAATTGGAAAAAAATGGGTTGATCATAAAATCAGGGCATCTGAATATTTATCAGCTCCTGGAATTTTCAGTTGATGCTTTCTACCATGATCGTAGCTTAACATAGGTTTTAAAATTCAGTTTGCAAAACTAGAGGGGCTAAGTATTTGAACCAGTATAAATTCAGTGTTGGACTTTTAGCTGAGCAAAACAGCAGCTCTGGGAGACTAGACTTTATATAAATACTGTTTATTTTGTTTTTCAGAGGGTATAGCTTTTATGTTTATGTATTTCTTTTTCCCTCTTCAGAAAAGAAATTAAACAGCAGCAAATTAAACTATTGTATGCATAGAAAGGCAACAGAGAAATTGTGGCTAAACCTGACAGTGGCTAATCAATTAGGTCAAATATATCCCACACTTGTGAAATGCAGAATTAAAGACACACAGGCCCCAATGTACCGCAGCTGTTCCTCTGCACACGGGCTCACCGGTTCCCACCCAGAACACACACAGCACGCCTGCGTTTCACACAAGTAGGAACAATTATAAGTATGAACATGAAAATAATCTCCACCTAATAATAAATGGAAATATCAGGCTACTTCCAATATGCATACTAACAAGGAGATAGGAGTTGCTTCTTCACTATAAATACATGGCCTAACTCACAGGCAAATTCTGCTAGTGTTCTGCTTCACTTCTGGATTAACTGCAAATCCTAATAATTTGTTTTTAATTGGGAGCTTAGCGCCTATATTAAATTATCATAGGAAAGCAAATGTGCCCCAAAGATGTATTATTAAAATAAAAACAACACAATATCCTAGTTTAAAAAAATAATTCAAATATCTTACTTGCTGTAGAACCAACAAGAAGAAAGCATCTGAAAAATAAAAATCTCAATAAACAGGAAGCAAAAAAAAGGGCCATTAAATTACCTTAATTCAAACAACAGAATCACTGCAGATTTCAGCTGTGGTGCTTCTACATAATGTGGCTTCCCCTGACAGAGAGCGCTGCATATTTGGGGTGTATTTTTTTGCCCTGTACTCTATTATAAATATGCATGTCTCACTGCCTTCTTGTCTATAATAAACACCACCACATAGAATATAATGCAAAACAAAAGGAAACAGAGCATCTTTGTGGTGTGTCATATCAATATTATCGTACTTTTTTGTCTTCTGTGTTCAGGGCTCTTCAAAAAAACAAGAGGTGTATTAAGCATGTGAAATCACATGTTTTTCTCACCTAAATGGTGAAAGTAAGTCTCCATAATGCAGAATTACATAAAGATTTACGTGCACAGTCATGTAATCCCCATGAAAATCAACTTGTTGTGGTACACAAATGAAGCAGGCTCCACAAAATAGTCTGACATTTCTAACTAGTATAGATATATACTGGGCAGGGGGGGGCGAAGACTGGAAATAGTGGAAAAAATAAAACAATTAAATTCTAGATAAAACAAATATCACAAAGTGGAAAGAAAACCCATTTCATAATTGCAGTAATTAGAAAGAGCAAGAAAGACAGACTTAATAGGTGACCTAATCTTCTTCCTTCTCATGTACGCTTGTTCCATTTAGTGTTATGTGCATAACATGTAAGTTAAAGTACATAGCATATAATTTTCTTTTTGGTTTTGCTGCCAAGAATGCAGAGTAGTATAACAATATTACATTGTATTAATTTACTGAATTATGATACAAAGAAATATAGGTGTGACACCCCAGTTTCAGCTCAGACTGAGTTCACAAAGACAGGTACAGAAATCAATATTGCATCTGATAAGAAGAGCAAAACACGATTGCAAAATGCAGCTCAATGCTAGCACTAGGATAACGCTTGCATAGCTGTACTATTCATTATGTCACTCCATTTTATGGACGAAAAAGTTCAAGATAACACACGTTTAAGGAAATACAGTAATATTCTCACAAAGCTACAATTTTAAAGCTGCCTCACTGGTAACTGAATTAGCCCACTGAAATGCACAGACTCCAGAAAAGGTGTTTTTAAGCAGCATCAAAGTTTTACTTCAACTACAACAGTAACACGTAAAAGCAGACGCCAGAGAAGTTCATCCTAGCCCCAAAGTATAGGACTCGAAATAAGCTGCCCCCTCATGAACTCGTTAAGAACAGGGAATCGGTTCACAAGGGCTTACATGTAAATAATTGATAAACAATTTTACAGGTGGATAAACACTGTCTTTTCAACTTGTTCACAAGC